>NC_055704.1:3957500-4180000 GCF_017639745.1 Melanotaenia boesemani
AATAATAAAATCATACATCTGCTCTAGTGTATTACAGCCAGGGAGGCTCCATCTCCTCTATTTCTCTGACCGATAATCAAATGTCCACTTCTTCTCTGCCCCCCTCCCTCTCCACGCCCCTCCAGAGAGTTGTGCAGCCTGATAGCAGAGGGAACAAAGGACTTCCGCAGTCTGTCTGTGGCACATGGTCTGCTTACAAGTAAACTGGTTTGGAGTGCTGACAGAGTGAAAGCACCCGACCTGGCAAATCAACGAGCCAGATTTTCTTCTTCCCTCTTTTTGGTCAGTGGTTGTTTTGAGGAGTATCGCCACCTAGCGAGCAGCTGTTGTAACTTTGTGACATGGGGGTTTGGTCCGCTTGAGTAAAGTACAGTATGAAAGCAAATCAAAACAAAGAAAAATTTCAGAATTCCCGGCCTATCAAACCAAATTCTCTGGAATATCCTGATGGGAATGAGCAATTCAAAGACCTCGATGGATTGATGCTGTGATTCTGTGTCGTGTTCTTCTTCGTAATGATTCAAGGAAGGCACTGCACTGCTAAGATGTCACACTGTTACATAGCTGATGCATCCAGACTATCCAGTTTACACTGTGGCTTATAAACAAGTTTAAAAGAACACATTCACTGAACACGTTTTTCTGTGAACATTGAGTTAAACTAAACATATGTACAAAGAAATAACTTGAACCCGTTCAGATTTTGTGCGGTTCTGTAGCAGCTGTGGTGGACATCCGGCAGGTCGTCTTCTTTCTTCTGACGCTTTAAACAACAAAAAATCCAGCACATATTTAACCACGGAGCTGTTCCTGCTTCTTTCTTATTGCAGAGTCACACAGGAAGTGATGATTCTTTCCACCCGTCAGTTTGCTGTGTGTCCAGGTCCACCCTTTTGGGTCAGATCAGTAAGAGTGGGACATCAACGTAAGGGTCCCATGGAAGTCGGACGTGTTGGATCTGATATTCCCCCAACAGTTTTTGCCTCTTGCTGGAAGCGGGGCTTTAAAAACTCATCTGGGTTCCTGGGTGACCCCACAGACCATCAGACACTTCTGGAGCCTTCATAGTTGGATTTCAACCACTAATCGTACAGATTCATCCATTCCTGTCATGGACAGATATGTATATTTCATAAAAGATATCATGTGTTTGACTTATTTAGTTTGACTCTTGTGATCTACTCTAGTCTTCCTGTCTCATGATGCTTTAGGTCAGATTTATACAGAAATACAGAAAAGCCTTGCAAACTTTCACTACTTTCACTACAAGATTTTGGGATTAAAGGAGGCAGCAAGGCAGGTTTTCTCTCAACACACCAGAAATCAGCTGACAGCCTTTATCTTTTAAGCTCCCTGAGTGAACAAACCGTGTTTGTACATGTGTGCAGGACATTTAGTTTGTTTTATTTATAGTTTTATAGAAAACAGGACCATTGGTTCTGAAGTCAAGTGTACAGAGACAAGAAATATGACCCGATAGCACAACGTTGATGAAAACCTCTGTTCACACACCTGAAATCTGCAGCCAACCAACACGAATCTTCACATCTGTGTTGTTGGTGGGATGTTCTCCCCGGGCAGAGATCTGCTGAGCTTCCTAATGAAGGGTTTTTTCTAATCCCTTCATCTGTAAACAGTTGTTGTTCTGTTAATGACCTCCGAACAGGTTATGAGGCCATTAACATCATTCCCAAAGAAAAGCTGGGGAATTCTTTCATGATGAAGAAAACACCTTCAGTGAAATGAGTTGGGCTCGGCATGTAGAGAAACAGCAGCAGGATGATCTGATGCAGCTTCATGGCCTAACAGAGTCAGATACATTTCCTTTTATCCCTGACATATTGGAGGTCCTCGTCTCCAATTTATCTTTTCTACTTATGACTGTATTTCATGTTCATTTCCTTCTTTTTTATCCAATGTTTCTTTCCCCTTATTTAGATCAGAAAAAGTAGGGATGAGAACAAAGAATGCAAACTGAAGAAAAAACAACTAAATCCTGTGATTAATTTAAACTTTTTTTGTTTCCAAACTGAAAATCATCTCTCCATCTTTGTTCCTTCAAGACTCTTTTGCACCAAATCATGGCGGCAATTATTGTTGACTAGAATCCAACTTCAAACACTAAACTGTCTCCATATTAGCTATTTTGTGTGTTGTGAGCTCTCATGCAAAATTGTACTTAATTCAACAGATAAAAAAAACATTATTAGACATAAAGATTTAGGTTGAGACTGTCTGCAGTGCAACAAGAGTAAAGATAATGGATGAATCATTGTTCTTATTTTTCAAATGTCCATGTCATTTCAGGGCACCTTAAAAACATAATCAATTCATTGTGATCCACATACATTTACAGACGTGGATAAAATTGTTGGTACCCTTCGGTTAATGAAGGAAAAACTTACAATGGTCACAGAAATAACTTGAATCTGACAAAAGTAATAATAAATATAAATTCTATTAAATTTAACCACTGAAAGTCAGACATTGCTTTTCAACCATAATTAAACAGAATTATTTAAAAATAAATTCATGAAACAGGCCTGGACAAAAATGATGGTACCCCTAGAAAAGACTAAAAATAATGTGACCAAAGGGACATGTTAATCCAAGGTGTGTCCACTAATTAGCATCACAGGTGTCTACAATCTTGTAACCAGTCAGTGGGCCTATATATAGGCTACAGGTAGTCACTGTGCTGTTTGGTGACATGGTGTGTACCACACTCAACATGGACCAGAGGAAGCAAAGGAAAGAGTTGTCTCAGGAGGTTAGAAAGAAAATTATAGACAAGCATGTTAAAGGTAAAGGCTATAAGACCATCTCCAAGCAGCTTGATGTTCCTGTGACTACAGTTGCACATATTATTCAGAAGTTTAAGATCCATGGGACTTTAGCCAACCTCCCTGGACGTGGCCGCAGGAAGAAAATCGATGACAAATCAAAGAGACGGATAATACGAACGGTAACAAAAGAGCCCAGAAAAACTTCTAAAGAGATTAAAGGTGAACTTCAAGCTCAAGGAACATCAGTATCAGATCGAACCATCCATCGTTGTTTGAGCCAAAGTGGACTTAATAGGAGACGACCAGGGAGGACATTATTGTTGAAAACAAACCATAAAAAAGCCAAACTACATGTTGACAAGCCACAAAGCTTCTGGGAGAATGTCCTATGGACAGATGAGACAAAAATGGATCTTTTTGCCAAGACACATCAGCTCTATGTTTACAGATGGAAAAATGAAGCATATGAAGAAAGAACACCGTCCCTATTGTGAAACATGGAGGAGGCTCTGTTATGTTCTGGGCTGCTTTGCTGCATCTGGCACAGGGTGTCTTGAATCTGTGCAGGTACAATGAAATCTCAAGACAATCAAGGGATTCTAGAGAGAAATGTGCTGGCCAGTGTCAGAAAGCTTGGTCTCAGTCACAGATCATGGGTCTTACAACAGGACAATGACCCAAAACACAGCTAAAAACACCCAAGAATGGCTAAGAGCAAAACATGGACTATTCTAAAGTGGCCTTCTATGAGCCCTGACCTAAATCCTATTGAGCATCTTTGGAAGGAGCTGAAACATGCCGTCTGGAAAAGGCTCCCTTCAAACCTGAGACAACTGGAGCAGTTTGCTTATGAGGAGTGGATCAAAATACCTGCTGAGAGGTGCAGAAGTCTCATTGACAGTTACAGGAATCGTTTGATTGCAGTGATTGCCTCAAAAGGTTGTGCAACAAAATATTAAGTTAAGGGTACCATCATTTTTGTCCAGGCCTGTTTCATGAGTTTATTTTTTTTAAATAATTCTGTTGAAGCATGGTTGAAAAGCAATGTCTGACTTTCATTGGTTAAATTTCATAGATTTTTTTATTTATTACTTTTGTCAGATTCAAGTTATTTCTGTGACCTTTGTGAGTTTTTCCTTCATTAACTGAAGGGTACCAACAATTGTGTGTTTGTGTGTGTGTGTATATTTATTTTTATTTATTTTTATTTATTTTTTATTTTATTTAACAGTGTTACAGAAATGGCCCACCATAATTTGGGCTTTATGTTTTGTTTTTCTTTATTTCTTTCACTTCCTGCATTTTAGCTCGGGACACCCCACTCTCTACCTCCTCCTCCTATAACCATCACCATTTTACGCTTTACTCCACATCACAAAACACCCAGAAGGCTTCAAAGTGCTGATCGGTTTATTAATTATGAGGTGTGGCTCTTTTCAAGGATTTGGCTCTTTCGGCTCTCGAATAGTTTGGGGTTTTTTTTTTATCATAAAAGCCTTATTTTAGTCTATTTTATATTAGAAAATCTAGTTATGTTTAATATTTTAATCCAACATTTGAACAATGGAACACAGAACCACATCAAGTAAATCAAGTCAATAACTTGAACATTATGAGACTTTATATTCACCAATTATGCACTTGTAATGTGAATCTGGCTTCTGGCTTACTCTGTGGACCTGGTCTTTATGTAGAGGTATGATTCTCATCTTTCCTCGTATGTAAATGACCGCACAGTGAGTCCATCAAAATAAAGTCCTGCCTCTTCTAAAGATTCGGCTCTTAGACAGGAATCAGTTCTTCTGGTTCACTACAAAGAATCAGCTCTTAGGTCCGGCTCTTTCGACACATCACCACTGAGCTCCGTGAGGGTGAAACAGCGAGAAGAAAACCTGGGAGCCAGATCTTCCGATTCACTACAAAGCATCGGCTCTCAGGCTTCCAGAATCTTCTGCACACATCACTCCAGTTTTTACAGAATGAGCCGACGTCGCCTCAGCCTGCGTCTTTAATCCTGCTTTCATTTTCACTCCTGGTAAAATTACAATCTGATTTGATTCTTTTCTCCAAACTTAAAAACAGCAATCAGCAACTCCAGGTACAAAACAGATTCATTCATCCACACACCCATCGACCAGAAAAACTTCTGCTGTCAGCTTGGTCTTTTAATTCCATGTCACTAACAAAATGAAAACATCATTTCTCATCCATCTTTCATTTCTCCAAAAAAATGTAGCTCCACTGTAGCAGCTTTGTGCATTTTTATGAGACTATGAGCTTTTTTGTGAAGTTAGATTTTTTTATCTGAAGCCATATGCTAAGCTGTGAACTGCTGTAGCAACTAAACTCTGTATGCTTCTTCACAAAAATAGGAAAGAATAATTGTTTTTAATGTGGTTTTGCTATTAATAATTTCTGGACTGATTTTATATTGGCAGAGCTGTCAAACTGATGGCTGACATTTCTTGTTTTCTGTATTTTAATCTGGAAATGACTGAGCAGATGTCTTGTTTGGATCATGTCTTTGTACTGTGTGCTTTGTTGTTTGCAAGCATTTTGTCATCCCTCCTTTTTAAACTGAAACTCAGCACTGTACCATGTGACCCAGGTAGCCGCTTCGCAGTGTTTAAATGATAAAGATAACTTTTGTGCCTGATAGAAATCTTTAAATAAAAATCTTTATCTGCGTTTCTGAGTCTCTGTCAAGTCACTTTTAGCTGATTGATTTTCACAAATCTGCTGGCAGTGTGACCTAATACAGAGTATTAAAGGGTTAAATGTAATAAAGAAAAACATTATTTCACAGGTTTTGAGAATAATGTTGTAATTTTAAGAAAATATAGTCATAATATTATGAGAAAAAATCATATTACAAGAAAAAAGTTGTATTATAAGAAAATGCTTGTAATATTGTAAGAAAAAAGTCATAATATTAAGAGAAAAGAGTCATAATATTATGAGGAAAAAGTCTTAATTGTACCAGTTCCAGCCATTTCCCCTCCACAAAAGTCATGGTTTCCTCCAAGTCTGCCTGCTTCTCGCTGCTTCCTTAGATTCATTTTGTTGCAGATTCTTTTCGAAGTCCAGATGTTAATTTTAATGTGGTGTGGATGTGCTAAAACATGAAGTATCTCCTAGTTTGTGGAACCTGTGCAGAAGTACAACTTTGCGAAGTTCTTGACCACTTTCATTTTAACAACATTCCTCTTCTAAAACAACTGGTTAAATATTACAAATTACAGAAAATTATGCCTTTATTCGCATAATGTTACAACTTTTTTCTAGTAAAATTACAACTTTATTTTTGTATTATTACAACTTCATTCTTGAAGTCTGTGAAAATATATTTTTATAATGTGGCCCTAAAACACTGTTGTAGATTCCTGATAAAAATCTGAAAAACATTTACTGCATGTCAGTTTTTTTCTCATTTGTGTCACTACACAAATGAGGGAAAAAATAAAATACATTTAACCCTTTAAACTCCCACCCAAGAAAAAACGTGGAGAATTTTTTTCTAATTCTTTTTAATGGTTATATTAAACAGTTGAATTTCTACTATCCTGTAGTTTGGCCCTTTAACAAAATGTAAAAAAAAAAAAAAAAGAAAAAATTAACTTAAATAATTTTTATATTTACCGTTCATTACTCAGTGCTCGCTAAGTATTTTAGTGCAAAAAGTGTTCACCAGGGGGCAGAAGACATGTGGAAGATTGTGTTCAACAGGGTTTTGTGCAAAGTTTATACCATAAAGTGATGCAGTAGGTCTCAGAAACTGCATCAGATAAATTATGATACCGCATTAAAGGGTAAAATAAACTAGTACTACATTATTTTATTGTCATTTAACACTACTTCTCACAGCTTGATGCGAAATGAAAAGCTGACTCTTCATTATGTTTTGGATCATTGTTCTACATTTTCTTTACTATTTTATGAAGATATTTATTTGTTTACATGTACTTTTGAAACAGTAGTCTACAGATCTGTTCTCATTTCCAGCTCATCCTGCACTGGCCCTCAGCCAGGTTTTATATACAAACGGTGAGTCTCAACCTCTTTTTAGCCAGATGCTGAATAATTTCTACATTTCTACATCAAGATAAATGTTCCACACTGAAACCTTCAAAAGTTTTCATTCCTGTAGAAAGATTAAATAATTTTATTAACTTTTGACATGAAATGACTCCTTGTTAAGTTATGGTATTGTGTTTGTTGTGTTTTGGGGTCTAATAGTCACTATTGCCAACACTGAAGGGTAGCTACCATGTATGAAAGGTGGATTGATTTAAGATTTTACATTTACTTGAGCAATATATTACCCCCTCTTTCACAACAAATGGAGACTGGTGGAACAACAAAGGAAGGAAATGGAATAGAATATATTTGAATATAACCTTCTGTGCTTTGTTTACGTGGTGTTTTTTATCCTGATAAGCTGCCACTTTGTTGTCCTCCTCTTCCTGCGTCTTTGCATCCAAATGAAGAACAACACAGAATTTTTCTTTTGGTGATAAACTCAGTGTTTGTGTATTTGAAAAAACCTGATCTGACCTTACCAGAGGAGACAAAAAGAAGACAGAAAAGGGTCAAAGGAGCAAACAGCAAGATAATGAAGGAAAAATGTGCAGTAGGAAGAGAAGCAGGAGAAGAAATGAAGGAGGTGAGACACTGAACATGCAACTGCCAGGTCCTTGTTTCATTAGCAACAACAGATGCTTGTTGGATTTAATCTGAACTCTTCCCTCTCATTTCCTGCCTGCTCTGCTCCAATAAATGAAAGTTCCAAAAAGCCTTTAGAGGCTTCCTAAAGAGGAAATCAAACATGTTGCTTCATGCTTTCCTGTTTTATTCAAATCTATAGATTTATTACAATCTGCCAACAACTATGTCCACACGTGCACAATTAAAACCTGTAAAAGTCTGAATGTTTGTTTTTTTGCTTGTTGTGGGACATCATAAAACAGGGGTGTCCAGCTCCAGTCCTTGAGGGCCACAATCCTGCAGGTTTTCGATGTGTCCCTGCTCTAAAACATCCTGACTCAAATTAATGAGTAATTGTGCAAAACTTAATGTTTTTGTTTTTGTTGTTGTTGTTGGATCCATTTAATTTGAGTCAGGTGTGTTGAAGCAGGAGACCCCTGTCATAAAGCTTCTCATTCTGGAAAACCACCCAAATTACCTTTCTGTCAAAAACCAACTACTCAAGTCAATTAAACACAATGTTTTAGAAAACACTATTTGAGACGTTGCACATAGAGACATATAAATTGATAGGCAGCATATATCTCTCTGTGCTAAGTAAACCAGGTTTTTTCCTCACCTCACAATCACCAATATTATTTTTTTTTTCTTGACTAGGTCTACTTGTTCTGATTCCTGTTTGAATTGACATTCCATAAACATATTAAGTAAGAATGAGTAAATACTCGTGCACACACAATGATTTTTGGGCTGTTTATGTCCCAATTTTGCTTCTTCCCGATCTCAGACGGCAAATGCCCGATCATCCTGAGATTTCCCTGTACAATTATCATTTGGTCTGTGTCCCGACAATTGGAAATATTGAACATGTTCAATATTTCAGAGCTGATTTCTGAGGGACGCCGACGACCTGTGCATTTTGACTGCGTGGATGGTGACATGAGCCAGAATGTAGCCAATTAGAGAGCGAGCTGGCTGGGGAACAAGGAAGTATAAAAAGTCTGTGTTCACGCCGTCTCCAGTCTGTTATTTTTTTAGTTCTGTATTTGTCTGTTAACAATTGTCCCAAGACCATTCCCTCATCCTATCCTTCCATGCTGTGTTTTGTGCTTTCCGGTTGTTACTATGTTTCCTATTTTTCGTTTTCTACTAGTTGTTGCTATGGTTCTTCTTCTACACACATGGACAAAATTGTTGGTACCCTTCGGTTAATGAAGGAAAAACTCACAATGGTCACAGAAATAACTTGAATCTGACAAAAGTAATAATAAAAAAAATCTATGAAATTTAACCAATGAAAGTCAGACATTGCTTTTCAACCATGCTTCAACAGAATTATTAAATAAAAATAAACTCATGAAACAGGCCTGGACAAAAATGATGGTACCCTTAACTTAATATTTTGTTGTACAACCTTTTGAGGCAATCACTGCAATCAAACGATTCCTGTAACTGTCAATGAGACTTCTGCACCTCTCAGCAGGTATTTTGATCCACTCCTCATAAACAAACTGCTCCAGTTGTCTCAGGTTTGAAGGGAGCCTTTTCCAGACGGCATGTTTCAGCTCCTTCCAAAGATGCTCAATAGGATTTAGGTCAGGGCTCATAGAAGGCCACTTTAGAATAGTCCATGTTTTCCTCTTAGCCATTCTTGGGTGTTTTTAGCTGTGTTTTGGGTCATTGTCCTGTTGTAAGACCCATGATCTGTGACTGAGACCAAGCTTTCTGACACTGGCCAGCACATTTCTCTCTAGAATCCCTTGATTGTCTTGAGATTTCATTGTACCTGCACAGATTCAAGAACCCTGTGCCAGATGCAGCAAAGCAGCCTCAGAACATAACAGAGCCTCCTCCATGTTCCACAATAGGGACGGTGATCTTTTCTTCATATGCTTCATTTTTCCATCTGTAAACATAGAGCTGATGTGTCTTGGCAAAAAGATCCATTTTTGTCTCATCTAGTCCATAGGACATTCTCCCAGAAGCTTTGTGGCTTGTCAACATGTAGTTTGGCTTTTTTATGGTTTGTTTTCAACAATAATGTCCTCCCTGGTCGTCTCCTATTAAGTCCACTTTGGCTCAAACAACGATGGATGGTTCGATCTGATACTGATGTTCCTTGAGCTTGAAGTTCACCTTTAATCTCTTTAGAAGTTTTTCTGGGCTCTTTTGTTACCGTTCGTATTATCCGTCTCTTTGATTTGTCATCGATTTTCTTCCTGCGGCCATGTCCAGGGAGGTTGGCTAAAGTCCCATGGATCTTAAATTTCTGAATAATATGTGCAACTGTAGTCACAGGAACATCAAGCTGCTTGGAGATGGTCTTATAGCCTTTACCTTTAACATGCTTGTCTATAATTTTCTTTCTAACCTCCTGAGACAACTCTTTCCTTTGCTTCCTCTGGTCCATGTTGAGTGTGGTACACACCATGTCACCAAACAGCACAGTGACCACCTGTAGCCTATATATAGGCCCACTGACTGGTTACAAGATTGTAGACACCTGTGATGCTAATTAGTGGACACACCTTGGATTAACATGTCCCTTTGGTCACATTATTTTTAGTCTTTTCTAGGGGTACCATCATTTTTGTCCAGGCCTGTTTCATGAATTTATTTTTAAATAATTCTGTTGAATTATGGTTGAAAAGCAATGTCTGACTTTCAGTGGTTAAATTTAATAGAATTTATATTTATTATTACTTTTGTCAGATTCAAGTTATTTCTGTGACCATTGTGAGTTTTTCCTTCATTAACCGAAGGGTACCAACAATTTTGTCCACGTCTGTAAATGTATGTTGATCACAATGAATTGATTATGTTTTTAAGGTGCCCTGAAATGACATGGACATTTGAAAAATAAGAACAATGATTCATACATTATCTTTACTCTTGTTGCACTGCAGACAGTCTCAACCTGGAACAGTGGACCAGCTCTACACTCTCTTCAGGGTCTTGAAGGGGGAATGGGAGTTTGCTCAACCAGTCTACATGTGCTTTGTGGACTTGGAGAAGGCGTTTGACTGTGTGCTCTTGAGGATGATGTGGTTCTGTTGGATTCAACAGGCCGTGATCTTTGGCTCTTGCTGGAACGATTCACAGCCGAGTGTGAAGCAGCTGGGATGAGATTCAAGGAGGTGGAACGGGCTTTCTTATTTCTAAAAAGTTGAACTTTACCTCTCTCCGTCCTATGGTTAACTGCTCATCACTTGAGTGTCACGCAGTAGAGGTCTCTAAACCCATCACTGCATACATTCTGGTCATTTACCGCCCTCCGGGAGGCAATATAGATGAGTTTGTCTCTGAAATGGACATGATTCTCTCTGACATTCCTGATGATGGCACACCGCTAATTGTCACTGAGGGCATGAACATTCACATTGGCAAACCACAGGCAACTGACTTTCTGGCTCTCATCTACTCTTTCAATCTCAAACTGGTACAAACTCCTCCAACACACACAGCTGGCAATACTCTTGACTTGGAGCTGACCAGAAACTGCTCCACAGCCGACCTGTCCGTCACTCCACTGCACCTCTCAGACCACTTCCTGGTTAAATTCTCTGAGTGTGTCTCAAACCGCGCACTTACATGCGTGCATTGGAACCTTCCAGTGCACACTATCGTGGGGAAGTCCTGATCCAGATTGAGCACTAACGTTTTGCACTTACCGGTAGTGACGTACCAGCTTAGCAGCGCCGCTCCGTTAATATACCTTTTTTTTTCTTTCAAAATCACGTTAACATACGTGTTTGCATGTCATCATACTTTATGCTATTAAATGCCTTTTAAAAGGCCTCATTAGTGAAACAAAGTGGCCTCTACTGTATTAATCTCAGTAGATAACAATAGAAACCATCAGCACACGTTCATGTGTCTTTCCATGTCTCCCTCATACCTGTTAGTATAAAGTGCAATTTAAAACACTAATAAACAGCTTTTAAATAAGCAAAGATATCTTAACTGAATTAAAGTACGTTACATTATACATCTGTTTTATTGGTGTTTACACTGATAAGTTCACGTCTGCAACAGGAAACCGATTTTACTAGAAATCATCATTTAAAATATGAAATGCAGTAATGAAGACGCTAAAACAGGGATGCAGAAAACATTTTATTTAAACTTTTTATTAAAACATTTCTCTCTTGCCGCCTCCTCTTCTCTACAGCAGCGTCCTAGCCCGCAGGTGGTAAATGGCTCAGTGCAACTGCTGGCTCGGTAGTTTGATGCCACAGTGACCTACGGTGAACACAGAATGGCAGGTTATATAAAAGCAAACATTATTATGTACTTTATGGGTACTTTGCAGACGCTTATCTAAAGTGATGTACAATCAGCTACGGCTTCGTCAGCGGTACCATGGAAACCGGCCGGTTCTTTAAACTAGCGGTGTTTCCAGATTAGTTTGCAGATCAAGGACCATTTCGTTTACGCCAGAGACCCCGCAGAGCTTACCCTGGAGGTTCAACAATCATGAATAAACATACGGAACCTATAGTATTAATCATTTTTAACACTTATAGCCCATCTACATCAGCGAAATCGGCTATAAAACTGCTAACATTTATGTTGCTAACTCTACTGCAGCCTCCAACAAATGATCAGATCCATAACTGTCATCAGGGATAGAAGAGATAAGAAGCATGCTGCAGTTTATATTAGAATTTTGATCAAATATCGTCATACTTACAACAGTAGAAAATATCCTCCGCCTTCATCAGTACCGCTGAGTTGGTGGCTGCCAGCTCTGAAAAGCTGGTTGAAAGTCCCTCCCCTTCCGCTACGTCAGCAAGATGGCGTCCATTTAGTGCGTGTAGTGTCCATCGTTTCGCACTAGATTTTTGGCCGAGTTTAGGGCAGCATCCGGGTACTTTCAGTGCACTGAGAATTACTGAAATTTCTGTGTCAGCACACACACCCTCTGTCTTCCTTCCTCATGTCACTCAAGCGGCTCCAAAAATGGTGTCCTACTGCAGAAACTTGAGATCTCGTAGACCTGCACAGCTGTCTGATGAGGTTTAATCTACCTGCCTTCCAGGCCCGGACTGACCATCAGGAGCAGCGGGACCATTCCCGGTGGCCTGGGCTCTTAAGTGGCCTAACTGGGGAAAAATTAAATAAAAAAAGAACAAAAATAAAAAAGAATCACAATGAACTACTTGGTGCAGCTGATTGGTCTGCAGAAACTGGCACCACTTCACTAATTGGCGATTGATTAAAAATACCAGTAGTCAAGTTTTATTTTCAACATGAGAACTAATCAACACGAGAGCATGTGGAGGTGGAACAACAGAGAGACAAATGAAGGTGGTCCTGGTAGCCTACTCATGGACTTGGAAAAAAAGAGGAAAGGGGAGCAGAAAGACAATTTACAAAAAAAAAGGCGCTTGAAGAGGAGGCGGGAAATGCCAGAAAATGTCCGATATTTTCAAATCCTCTACCAGCAGTGGTGTCCAGTCACCTGCAACATCACGTGAGTTAACCGTTTAATAAATGACAGATGCAGGAGGGGGAACAGCATGATGTTTGGGGGCAAACTTTTAGGCAAGGTATCTGTCCCTGTCCACATATACTGTCCACATCTGTCCCTGTCCAACACACAAGTAGTTGCACCGCTGTGAGAGTGAAGAACGTTTCATTAGTCCAGGTTAAATGCTGATGAGGGAACTTTTGATTAAATAAGTTTACCAGTGCATTTATCTGGTTTTACTATAAAAGTATATGATTGCAAATTTTTATCATTGCTGCTTGATGTCTGAGGTTTATGTTCACACATCAATATGAAATATGTGCTTGTGTGTGTGTGTGTGTGTGTGTGTGTGTGTGTGTGTGTGTGTGTGTGTGTGTGTGTGTGTGTGTGTGTGTGTGTGTGTGTGTGTGTGTGTGTATGCAAATCTGGATATAATGCAGGTGCATCAGAAGGAGGACACACCACTAGTAATAAAGAGGAACTGGCAGCAGGTACAGAGCAACAGCAGGACCAGTAATTGTTATAAGAACAAGTAATGAATGTGTAAGATTTACAGTAACCTAAACAGTTAAACATGAACCGAACACACATATTTGGTGGGTTTTGCTAAAAGAAACATGGCTCTACCGGTGGGCTGTAAAAGTTTGGGAACCACTGATAAGGCTGGACTGTGTCTTGTCTTTTTAAGTTGAGTCAACTTAATCTGTCATAATCTGTCATAGAAAAAATTAACAGAAAATAAACGTTATGTTGTTTAGCTCAATAGGAATCCTGTTGTGCTGTTGTACTGAACCTTTTAGGGAGTGAAAAGCACTGAAGTGGTGGCTTTTAGTTTTGTTTTCATGGCTGTTAAATATAAATTTGATTTTAAATAGAATAATGGGCTTTTGACTATTACTTACCCATATGTGGGTGCATGGATTTGGGTGCACACATAGGTGTGAGCATATGTGTGCAGTATATGAGTAGGGGTGGCCTGAGAGAGTGAATGTCTCCCGGTCTGACTTTTTGTCCCAGTCAGGCTCTGCTGCCTTCCCACTCTGACTTCTCCTTACTGTCTGTTAATGAAGCTAAAGAAACACTCTGCTCCTCTTTTGTCTCCTCTCTGGACAAACTCTCATGTCTAAACGAGAGGAGCAAAACCCTCCCAGTCCATGACTCACCGAGGTTCTAAGGAATTACAGATCAAATGATCACACTGACTTGTCTGAGTACCGACAAAAACTTGCATTTTCAAATCCAGCCTAAAGGCTGCCATGATAGCCTTTTATCCGAACAAGATCTGCAATGCTCCCAACACACGACTACTATTCATTAACTCTCTTCTATCTCCACCACCTGCTCAGCCTCCTACTGTGTTGACTGCAGAAATGTTTGCTTCCTACTTCACTGAAAAGGTCGCTACCTTCAGTAACCAATTCACTGAGCCTGACCAACTCAGCCTTACCAAACCAGCTACTGGTGCCTCACTCTGCTCTTTCCACTCTCTAAATGAGGACAAAGTCTCTAAACTTCTAGTCAACTCAAAGCCTGTCCTCTTGATCCTGTTCCCTCTAACATCCTGCAGAGCATTTTACCTACAATCAAAACTGCAGTAACCCATATTATCCCCTCCTCTCTTAAATCCGGTGTCTTTCCCTCTTCAAGCAAGCTCGGGTTACCCCGCTGCTGAAGAAACCCACACTCAACCCAGCCCAGGTTGGAAACTACCGGCCGGTCTCACTGCTTCCATTCATGTCTAAATTACTAGAGCGTGCCGTCTTCAGTCAGGTCTCACAGTTCCTCCAAGACAACAACCTGTCCAAGACCGAGCTTATTGTCTGTCCAGCCAATCCTTCCTTACCGCCACAGATAAGCATGCAGCTTGACTCTATCATGCTTGTGCCTACGTCTTCTACCAGGAATCTTGGTGTCATGGTGGACAACCAGCTGACCTTTAAGGACCATGTTGCCTTCGTTGCTCGATCTTGCCGATTTGTTCTCTACAACATCAGGAGGATCAGACCCTACCTGACTGAATACATGACACAGCTCCTGGTCCAGGCTCTGGTCATTTCATGCATTGACTACTGCAACTCCTTACTGGCTGGCCTGCCTGCATGCTCAGTTAAACCTCTGCAGATGATCCAGAATCCAGAGGCACGTCTGGTCTTCAACCAGCCCAAAAGAGCCCATGTCACTCCACTACTGATTGCTCTTCACTGGCTTCCAGTTGCAGCGCATCAAATTCAAAGCTCTGCTTCTGGCTTACAAAACAATAATCCAAACGACATCTGTCTACCTCCACTACTTAATCCTGAGCTACACTTCCTCTCGACAGTTACGCTCTGCCAGCGAAAGACGCCTAGTGCTCCCACCACAACGTGGAGCATAACCAGTAGCTAGACTCTTCTCCTCTGTTGTTCCCCGGTGGTGGAACGATATACCAAACTCCGTCCAATCCGCAGAGTCCTTATCCACTTTTAAGAGCAAGATAAAGACTCAGATGTTTAAGGAGCATTTCTGCGCTTAGCTTAACAGAATGAGTTAGAAAGTTTTGTCCGGCGCTTTGGCACAACTCAGTACTGCATAGGCTGCGTGCACTTACACCCAAGATGATGTTGTGTGATGAAATTGTGATCTTGTATTTAAATACAAGATCACGAACAAAGGACTGTTATGAAAAAAAGCACTGACTCTAGCACTACATGACAGCACTTGGGTCCAACTGACTCACAGCAGTCTGACTACCATTTAACTATGACATTCCATCCTGTTTGATTTCTTGCTTGTGTTGTTCTTACACTCAGATGTAAGTCACTTTGGAGAAAAGTGTCTGCCAAATGACTGTAGAATAAAATAGAATAGAATCAGTACCTCCAAATCCGAGACCATGGTCCTCAGTGTGGACTGTTTTCTCTGGGTCGGGAATGACGCCCTGCACCAAGTGAAGGAGTTCAAGTATCTCAGGGTCTTGTTCACAAGTAAGGGAAGGATGGAGCAGGAGATCGACAGGCAGATCAGTGCGGCATCTGCAGTGGTGCGGACTCTGCATCAGTCTGTCTTGGTGAAGAAGGAGCTGAGCCAAAAGGCAAAGCTTATCAGTCGATCTACGTTCCTACCCTCACCTATGGTCACGAGATCGCAAATACAAGTGGCCAAAATCAGTTTTCTCTGCAGGGTTGACCCAGAAGAAGACTGAGGACACACTGGAGGGATTACATCTCTTGGCTGGCCTGGGAACACCTCCGGATCCCACCGGACTTTGCGAATGTGGACGGGGAGAGGAGAATCTGGGCTTCCTTGCTTAGGCAACTGTCCCTGTAACCCGGCCACGGATAAGCAGTAGAAATTGGATGAATGAATTGATTTAATAGAGGTGTGAAACATGTAAATATCTCAGGAAGCCATTGACTGATATTGATGATGGACACTTTTATCAATGGTCAAATCCGGGGATAGCCCCCATATTCACCTTAGAAACACCATGAGGATCCAGAAAGAAATGAAGCCCAAGATAGTCTATGATAGTAAGAGTGAATCCTTCACTATAAATATATCTCCTACATCTTCATGGAAACTAGCAGGATCTTCATGATTCATTCAAAGGCAGATTCAAAGGGTCAAAGGCAGAGAACACATGAGCAGAGTTTTTTTTTAACAGGAACCAAACTTTTTACCACAAAACAGCAGACGTAAGACATGAATTGTGATTCTGGCTTTTAGTTCCCAGAGTTTTGGCCCACAGTGATGAGACAGACATCTTTGTAATGAGCAGAGTACCTGCTTTGATACCTTGTTTGTGTGTTATGTTTGAAGTGGAGAAATTAGCAGAAGCTCTAAAGTGGACAGAGTTGTTCTCATGTTTCTTTGTTTTTTGTTTTATTTTTTAGCTTTCCATATAACTAACTGCTTTGGGTTTGAACTATGTTTGGTTTGGACGCCAATGCTTTGTAAGAGTCTTTTAGCTGAGTTTCTCCCATCATGTTGCTACACTACTGTTAGCATTGTTGCTTTCTGGTGTCTGCTAACATCTGCTGAACTGTAGAATATCATGCTGCCCCCTGTACAGGGGGCTTTAATCAAGAAGAGTTTAAGATCCAAAGACACCTCCATATCAAAAGTTTGGTAGATGAGGCTGATGGTTGCAATCTGTAATCTCACCACTAGATGTCATGACAGTGCACCCTACATGCTTGACCATCAGAATAAATGCAAAACCTACTTAAGAAAATGTTCATTAGTACAATTTTCCAAGCTGCTGCTCTCTGATCTTTGATTCAGATTTCTGTGATTTGTTTAACCTGTTTTTATTGGGATTGCAAGTATCTGTAGTTCACAGAAATATAAAATACCAACACTTCATCCTTGCAACCAGCCTGCACACTGATGCTCGTCTGTTTGGATTTATGTGACCATCCTTCCTTTCATCTGGTTGCCTCCATCTCTGTTCTTTCATTCACAAATCAAATGGAGGGAGATGAATGGCCTGCTAGCAGACAAGAGAAGGACACACAGAGACACTTGTTAGTCAAATGGCCCACTCTTTGTAATCACTGAATATTCAGCTACTCTCTTACACACACTTATTGACCCTCATTCACCTTGGACCATGGGTGATAACGCCAAACCACTTACTCTAAACAATGCTAGGATGAAACACACTGTCTGTTTGATTTGTGTGAACACAAAGTAGACCACAGCTGTTTTGATAAAGGCCACAGTGATGCACCAACAGCAGGAGAGAACCCGGAGAACTCAGCAGTGAAGACTACTGTATACGTTTATCCTGAAAATAATACTGGAGTTTGTCTTTAAATAATTCAGAATTTTTTTATTCAAATAAGAAAAACATTAGTGTGCAAACAATAAAAAAATGAAGTTGATGTCACATGTTGCTGTGTTTAGACACTATATCATATTCTATGTAGCTGTTGAGGCCTTTTAGTGTATGTGGAGACTGAATTCTGACTTTAGGGTTGTTTCTGAGCTAAAACTGTATAATTAGTTTATAAAATCATATTCCAGTTCATTCCTAATTCTCACAACCAAAAGTTCAACATGTTTGTCCTTGAGTTTCACTGTAAGGACTCAAAAAATACATTACACATGACTACATAACATTACTGATGAAGTCAGTCTTTCTACTTTTCTCTCTCTCTCTCTTTCTCTTTCTTTCTCTCTCTCTCTCTCTCTTGTTGCTATATTAGACTGTTTTTAGTCAAATAGAATTTAACGGCTACAGTGGGTCTTTACTAAATTACAGCAGAGCATTCATTACAAGGTGACCCTAAAGTCTCAGTATGCAACAGAGCATCAAGTACCTTCATGTTCTCTTTAGAGTGTAGAAAAATAATTATTACTAAAATGTTTTTGTGATTATACATTTGCATATGCTTCACTGAATATAGTAATTTATATCTAAAGTTTTCTATTTAATCAGTCTAATCTCGACACATAAACTTAATATCATTTTACAGTAAGGGTGATTTCATTTTATTAATCTCATTAATTTCAGAAACCATTCTGCTTATTTTCAGTCAAATCTGGCAACCCTGCACTGTTGTGGGTGGGTTGGACTTTCTGGAGCAGTCCTTAACTGGTTCAGGTCCTATGTAGAAGTTCGACGTTATTTTGTTACGATCGGCAGCTATGAATCTGAGCGAGTGGCCATGACTTGTGGAGTCCCCCAGGGGTCAATCCTTGGACCTCTTCTGTTCAACTTATATATGCTCCCTCTGGGTCAAATATTACAGAACTATACCATTAATTATCAAAGTTATGCAGATGATACACAACTTTATGTGTCTCTGTCACCAGATGACTGCAGTCCAATAGACTTATTGTGTCAGTGTCTGGAGCAAATAAACAGCTGGATGAAGGAGAATTTTCTACAATTAAATGAAGACAAAACTGAGATTATTCTGTTTGGTAGCAAAGAGAAGTAGGTCAGCATTAATAAACACGTGGAGACTCTGGCTCTTAAAATCACCAACCAAGTTCGTAAACTCGAAGTGTTGATAGCCTCCGACCTGACTTTCAACAGCCACATCAAAGCTTGATGAGAAACTCATCCATGCATTCATCTCCAGTAGGCTGGATTACTGTAACGGTCTTTTAACAGGACTTCCTAAAAAGAGCATTAAACATCTGCAGCTGATCCAAAATGCTGATGCTAGAGTTTTAACCAGGACTAAGAGCTCTGAACACATCACACCAGTTTTGAAATCTTTACACTGGCTTCCTGTTAGTCAGAGAATAGATTTTAAAACCCTTCTGATTGTTTATAAATCCCAGAATAATTTAGGCCCAGAATACATCTGTGATATGTTCAGAGAATATAAACCTAGCAGAGCTCTTAGATCCAAAGACTCTGGTCAACTAGTCCAAACCAGAGTCCAGACTAAACATGGAGAAGCAGCATTTAGCTGTTATGTTGGAAACAAGTGGAACAAACTGCCAGTGGAGATTAAACTTTCACCAAATGTAGACATTTTTAAATCCAGGTTAAAAACATTTCTTTTCTCATGCGCCTATGCATGAAATCTGCATGTTAACTTTTTTTTAACTTATCTTGCTTTTAATCATTTTAATGTAATTTATTATTTTATTGTGATTATGTGTTGACACCTTTTCCTATTTCTAAATATCTGTAATGCTTTTGTTTTATGTAAAGCACTTTGAATTGTCCTGTACATGAAATGTGCTGTACAAATAAACTGCCTTTCCTTGCTTTGTGCAGGTGCAGTTCACATTTACTGATAAAATGTTTTCAGAGCATCAGGTGAGAATCTGCTGAAACGTTATCTGCCGCATGACGTTCACAAATTTTTTTGAATTTTGTCCCTGTCTTTTGAGGTCTATCTGACTAGATGAAGACTAATCTAACTGTCTAATCAGGGAACAGATAGCTTCTTGTCCTTCCGCAGCGCTGCAGGTTCTTAAAGTGGAGTAGAAAACATTTAAGGTGGTGGTGTGATTGTGTCTCAAAGGGAATATGACAAACCAATATTTCTCAGTCCGAGATTCGAACAGCAGGTGCTGGAGACTCTCTGTCTCTGCAAACCATCACTTTGGTGGTTGCTCGGTTTGTTTTCCTCCAGCTAGCCTCCATGCATGGCAGTCACAATTTCATCGGTACATCGATTCCAGGGTGGCTGCTGCGTCAGCCGGCCTCGTCCAGTTCTGCCCCTGACAGCCGCTCCTCGGGCAGGAGGTTGAAGATTTTACAGTGGAGGGAGAGTGAGAGCTGACAGCTAAAAAACGATATCACCTACTGGGCTTTGGTACATCCCACCACCTACGCGGAGAACAACAGCCACGTACAAGCTGCGCTTGTTTTTGGAGGAGCTAGGGATTGTCCTGATTCTCCCCACAGGTTCGTTCTTACTGTGTAGTTTGAAACAACTGTCTCGATTTTCCTTCTTAAAATAAAACAGTGTGTTCAGTCAAAGAGTCACAGAAATGGAGGGATGAATCCAAGTTACACATGTATAACCTACTTCAATGACTCCATGTTGGGTTTCATGTTTAGGCTTGGTTTTTGCCTCAGAGTGTGCTGACCTTGTCTGACACCCGTGGTTATCTGAGGTTGAAACTTTTTTGGAGGCTCCAATAAAAATGTGATGAGAGCCAACAGCAGTGAGATGGGGTCATCATATTAAAGATCACTATCTCTTCTTGTAGCCTTAAGAAGCACCTCAGTTTGTGGACTGCATCTTCTCATCCCACTTTTAATTTTCTCATCGGTTGGAGATTTTGGCTCAAATGCTTCTTGATTTGTTTAAATGTTTTTTTTTTTGTTTTTTTTTTTGTTGTTGTTGTTGTTGTTTTGTTTGTTTTTTTCTTTAGTTTTACTTGAGTTGATTGTGCTGTGGTTTAATATCTGGCTCCCCCAGCTTATTAAAAGATAAGAATGACATGGATGGAGGAGGTAATTAACTATTTTTCCACTGATTTACCCTAAAATGTAGTCAGACACATGGATCGAAACCAGAAACTGGGATCACTTTTGTCAGACATGACTGAACTCATTTAAATCAGACATTCTGAGCTAAATGATTATTAGTATAATAATAGTGTGCTTTCTCCAGCCGGCCCCTACTGATCTGAGCCCATAGTTTCAGCACTGATATTCTTCACTTTTATTTAAAACCGCTGGAGGCAGCTTCTTACTGAACAAGCAGATTCATCAGTGTAGTGATGCAGATGCTGAAGTGTTTGGGTGGATTTAAACCTGCAGGCTCTCGGTCCTCTGTGGCCTTTTAACACCTCTGCAGTTCATGCATGAACAATTCCTGAAGCCATAAATCCAAAGAGCACCTCAATCAGCAGAATGAGGAGCTAACTGCCAGCATTATGTCAGTATCTCCTTGCAGCACCAATCCGGTGATCAACATCTGCTCAGAATATATGTTTCAGTCATTGTTTTAGGTTTAAAACCTGCAGACCATGTCAGACTATGTTTCTAACACAGCAGGGGCCTCATTCATAAAGCTGGTGTACACACAAAAGACAGCATGCAATTATAGGCAACCTTAAGAGACTATGGAGACTTATAGGCTCAGATACAGACTAAAATTAGGATTTATGACAGAAACAGGGATGTTCTTAAATAAGAACATCAACCACTAATATATGTTCTGTTGTTGTGAGACAGAACTTCCATGTATTTTGTAATAACACTGCTAACTTGCCAGGACCAATATGATGGCTCCGTTGACGTACAAAGCGGAGACCAATGAGACATCTACGTATAGATGATTATGAGTGCCACCCCTTTATCTCTGTCCCTGAGTCTAGAATCATGGAAACATTATTGATTCTGTGATTTCAGAATATCAGCAGCAATCCTAACTGTGATTGACAGCTGTTTGAGCCAATAGGAGCTTTGTGTTATAACCAACCCCGACAACATTGCTCCTTGGATCTTCTGGACATAGAAAGTCCCCCACTGCGTTGATTCTGCTTATATTTAACTAAATTGTTCTTGGCTGTACGGTGGTGTGGTGGTTAGCACTGCAGCCTCACAGCAAGAAGGTTGCCGGTTCGAATCTCGGCTGGGGGGAGGTTTGAACCTTGAGGGCAGTGGCCTTTCTGTGTGGAGTTTGCATGTTCTCTTCGTGTATGCATGGGTTCTCTCTGGGCTTCCTCCCACCGTCCAAAGACATGCATGTTAGGCTAATTGATGACTCTAAATTCTCCCTAGGAGTGAGTGTGAATGGTTGTTTGTCCCCTATGTGTTGGCCCTACGATGGACTGGTGACCTGTCCAGGGTGTACCTGCCTCTCACCTGTTAATGCTGGGATAGGCTCCAACTTAGCCGTGACCCATAATGGACTAAGTGGCACAGAGAGAATGAAGGAATGTTCTTGGATGTTTTCATTGAATATTTGTGATGTTGAACAGCTCTTTGATCTATTAATGTTTGTGGATGTGTTTCAGGTCTGAGGACCGACAACATCTTCAGGCTTACAGCTCAAGTTCAGATCGTTGAAGGTCTCCCTGTACTTATCTTCATCGTGGTGAAGTAACTGATGTGTTTCCTCCATATAGCGAGTCCGACTCAGGTAAATGTTGTAAAAGTTGACCTCCCAAAGAGACCTCAAGAAGATGGTGCTGCTGCAGCAGAACTACGTTTACAAGATGCAGCAACACACCCAGTAAAAGTTTAATAACCACCAACAACATTCTGGAAAAGTCCCCAACCAGCACATTAATTGGTGATGTGTGATGGTGTCAGGATTGGGTATAAAAGTAGTGTCCACCAAAGGTTTAGCCTTTACAAGCAAGGATGGGTCACAGCTCACCACTTTGTCCCTGTTATTTTGACTCTGGGTTACCTGTTGTTTTTCTTCATTATAAATCAAAGGTGTCACACCATACTAGACAGTCCCGTACTGACCCGGTCCCCTTGGTGGTAATTAGCATTAGCTACCTTAAGCTAACTAGACCACTATACATGATCTATGGAGGAACAAATCAGCATTAGCTACCAACTAACGCAAATTATGAATGGTCAAGATGGTTTTTGTAACTTATCTGCCTGCTTACATTATATCTAAAATCGTAAATAAGACATTACAATCAGTTATTTAGTACTTGAGTACCCTGTTCTCCAAATACTATTTTACTCAAGTAATTGTTTGGGTGGCTATCTTTTACTTCTCCTTGAGTAATGTTATATTTAAGTAATGCCACTATTACTTGCATACAACCTTTGGACCCTCTGTCCTCCTCTGGTGGAGGATATTTGCTAAGTTCACATCCATCATGACCAACACCTCTTAAAATTAAACTCACCACTGCACCACTGGTGACCCCATGGCACTACCGAGGACCTTTTGTACCCGTCTGTGTTCTGGTGGAGCTTTTCTCTTTTCATTTTGGGCATTGGGCTTGAAAATAGATGTTGAGGTGGAATCACAGGTCTTCCTGACCAAGGTTATTATAGTTAAAAAAAACTAACGAAAAAATGAAAATAGAAAAACATTCTCATTAACCGAAATAAAAATTAAAACGTTAGTTTTTAAAAAAAATTAAAACTAACTGAAACCGTATTGTGTGTTTACAAAACAAACTACAATGAACTAAAATGAAGCAAAAATGTTCTTCGTTATCGTTTTTTTGTTATTTTATTTCATACATAAGCCTTCGGGGTTGACATGAAATCTGTTTACATAGCTCTGCTGGATTTACACCAGGTGTTTGCATCGTAGGGCACCTGAAAGGCCGTGACGTTATGTGTCAACAGCGTGTCCGCCCGCGCTGGCTAGCATGATGCTATGGAGGAAGTTGGGAGAACGCAGGCAAAGACGATGAACAGTCGTTTACAACGATGCAACCAACATGGCGGTCGACTGCAGCTATCCTGAGTGTGACATCAGCTGACACAGACCGATTTCTTTCATTATGACCATGTCAAAGATAAAAGTGGCTTGTAGAAGAAGCAGGTGGTACAATATGTGGAAGGAAAAACCACAAATCTGAAAGTCCATTTGAAAAACTGCATGAGAAGAGTAACCAGGAGTACCTGGACCAGGTAGCCTCTCTGCCCCCCTCCCCGGAAAGAGAAGCTTCAGCCAGGCTGAGCAGCATGGGGAGGAACGTGAGTCACAGACACACTGTCAGTTACACACACACACAGCCCTCCACACACACAGTCACACACAAAATCTTGAAAAGCTGAATTGGAGAGGCTTAAATTCGTTTTTGTTTACAGTGTTGGACAGCAGGTCCAGCATGTTTAGAATAGAAGGAAAGGCAGTTTATTTGTACAGCACATTTCATGTACAGGACAATTCAAAGTGCTTTACATAAAACAAAAGCATTACAGATATTAGGAAATAGTCAAAGGCAGCAACACAAAACAATGAAATCATAAATTACATTAAAATGATTAAAAGCAAGATAAGTTAAAAAGCTAACATGCAGATTTCATGCATAGGCGCATGAGAAAAGAAATGTTTTTAACCTGGATTTAAAAATGTCTACATTTGGTGAAAGTTTAATCTCCACTGGCAGTTTGTTCCACTTGTTAGCAGCATAACAGCTAAATGTTGCTTCTCCATGTTTAGTCTGGACTCTGGTCTGGACTCTGGTCTGGACTCTGATTTGGACTAGTTGACCAGAGTTGTTGGATCTCAGAGCTCTGCTAGGTTTATATTCTCTAAACATATCACAGATGTTGTCACGGGGTTTGGCTGGGGTTGAGATTTCTCAGCTATCCCTGAAGGCATTCTCCCTCCAGCTCTGATTGTCTGCTCTGATTACTGATGTGCTCCACCTACACTGTGTTTTTTATATACCTGTGTGTGACAACCTCTCTCTGCCAGATCGTCTTGGTTGATCCCTGCACGCTTCCAGCCCGGATCTTCTGCCTGCCGACCTGTTTTGACCTCTGACCCATTTTGACCTGGATTTCCTGATTCTGCCTGCCCCAGTCTGGTAACTCTGTTGTTCTGTCATTTGGATTTTTCTGGAACTCTGACCTTTGGATTGTCTTCAGGATTTGGATATTGGATTACGGACTTAACCACTGGATCTCTGGATCACCTTTTGGAAGGCTCAACCTAGAGCTTTTACCAATCAACCGACAACCTTGCCCCATACTAACTGTTTCTGGTTCAGTTGCTTTGACAGTTTCTCGGTGGGAATTCCTCTGGCTGCTCCTGTCCTCACTCCCGGAGAAATCTGTTGTGTGGGCTCCTTCACCTCCTCTGGTACGTGGTCACATTCAGCAGATTCTTGTCCCTGATAATTCTGTCTGCTCACCCCTGCTCTCATACGTCCACAGACGAGCCGCCAGAAAGGAACCAGCCGCTTTCATCTTGACTACATTCCCTTGTGCCAATAAAACTCTCTTCACACCAATCCCTGTGTCTCTGACTTTCACTGGGTCCTGTCTACTGAAACGTGACATATGTATTCAAGGCCTAAACCATTCTGGGATTTGTAAACAATCAGAAGGGTTTTAAAATCTCTACTGTGACTGACTGGAAACCAGTGTAGAGATTTTAAAACTGGTGTGATGTGTTCAGATCTCTTAGGCCTGGTTAAAACTCTAGCAGCAGCGTTTTGGATGAGCTGCAGATGTTTAATGCTCTTTTTAGAAAGTCCTGTTATAGACCATTACAGTAATCCAGCCTACTGGAGATGAATTCATGGATGAGTTTCTCTTGGTCTTTCTGGGAGACTAAACTTTTAATTCTGAAAAGAAAAGCACCTTATCATCCAGCTGATACATCAGTATCTTAACCAGCTGCTGGCTCTGTGTTCTACCACACACGTGCACTTTTAGTGTCTAAAATATTCACTGCTTTCACTTTATCATGTCCCGTATAACATGTGAGGTTCTGTACTGTTAATCAGCTGCAGTGATTTGTACTAAAGCTGCTGAACCTCCAGTGTAATTCTTTATGTAGTTAACTATGAATTGTTTAATCTGAATGAATTAAACCTTTAGTCTAGTTTGTTAGGTTGTTCATGAGTAGATTGAGCTCCTTTAGACTCCTGGCTGCCAACGACTGAACTGTCTCTTGAATGGATTCATGTTATGTTGATGTGTGTCTTTAGTATGTTGGTTATGTTGATTTTTACCTAGCACACTTTCTCAGAAGCAGCATTAAACACATTTTTTACTTAAGGCTGCTGTCTTCTGGGCTGTTGTATTTGATTTGTTGTTGGCTGTTCATGTTTCCTCCTGATAGTTTTTAAAAATTGTATCTTGTTAAGTTTTTAATATACAGTGCTTATTCTGATTATTTTGAATTTGACAAATACCTTAATAAAAACAAACTAAAACTAACAGTAAAACTAATAAAAACTAAACTAAAACTAAGCATTTTTAATAAACAAAACTGATAAAAACTAGAAAATTTGCTCTAAAAACTAAATAAAACTAACTGAATTTGAAAACAAAAAGTCAAAACGAAATAAAAACTAAAACTAATAAAAAATCCAAAACTATTATAACCTTGCTCCTGACTTCACAGCTTCCTCCTAACAGCCTGAGCGATTCATCCAGACATGGCGCTTTCAATGTTTGTTTTTACTTTGTCTTTGAAGAAAACATTAATATTTGTGTACCCAAGGGCCCTGGGATCTTTCAGGAGCATTTTTAAGTGGTGATTTTCGGTTTTAGATGACTAAATTTATTGAGTTCTGAACTCAGGCTGATCCTTCCATGGAGCTGGACCTTGCACCTTGTTGATCTTCATCTAGTTCTCTATCACCCTGAGCTATCCTCTCACACATCTGCTGCCTCTGGACCACTTCTCACTCTTTCATTCAGCACCCAAATTTTAACAGTTCTTTCATAACAAGGTTTGATCCCACCTCCACAGATTCCCCAGGTCTTCATCCATCAGGATGAGCTACTCTACCAGATACTCTGAGGTCCGTCTTTAAGTTTTAAGATGGTCTCTTTTTAAATCAGATAATCTGGTGCTACAGCTGCGTTTCACTGAGGAGACAGTTCATCAGAGCTGAGTGTTTGGAACACTCTGTGACAATGATGATGATGATGATGACTGTTCCCATGTTGGTGCCAGCTGACGGAGGTAAGGCCGAGCTGGACGGTTGTACCAGAGGGATTCAGACTCAGCTTGGCCTCCCTGGATGGGGTCGTCTGCTGTAACTGGGTCACCCAGTTCTGCTCCTGCCTAGGCATGCCCTAGATCAATATGGAAATCAGACGTTGGTGAATGGGTTTCACTGCCGCAGTTCGAGTGTCGCTCTGTTCTCGCTCTTTGTGTCTGAAAGTTGTGGAGTTTTTTGGGGGGTTCTTAACCTGTAAATGTAGCTCGGCTGTGTAGCTGTATGGTACCAGATTTATGTTCTCAGAGAATCTGCAGGTGCATCAAGATTCCACATGAAAGAGGCTACCTCTTTTTTTCCCCATGTACCCGACTACAACTATTTCATGAGTGGAAATGGGCTAGGTACACAAAGATTTTTTTAATCTCATGAGATTTTTTATCTGGTTGAGACCTCACATGTGAAGATAAAAAATCAGGCATTTAACAGTTTTGATTGTTCTGTGTGTGGCGGCTCTGATAATGTCAGCACAGAACAACACACACATAACGATGCTGTCCCGCAACCGATCTAGAACCTAGTCCTCCGAACCAGAAATTTCGCGTGATCAAACGCAATCTAACAAAAAAGAACAACCATGGAAACAACCGGAAAACACAACACCCAACATGGCAGAGGATGTACAAGACAAGGGAATGATGGTGGTGTTGGGACTATTGTTAACAGAAAATGCCAGAACTGAAAAAAACAACAGACTGAAAGCAGAGAGAACACGGACTTCATATCCTTCCCTGCTCCCCAGCCACCTCACTCTCTGATTGGCTAGATTCATTCCACGTCACCATCCACACAGTCACAATTCAGGAGTCATCGGCTTTCCACACACACATGAAGATTTTTGGTCAGAAATATTGAACATGTTCAATACTTACAATTGTCGGCCATGACCCGTTTCGCAGCCGATTGTCGGGACGACTTCGATCTTAACCTCAGACCACATGATCATTTCATAGGAAAATCTTATAAGACTATAGTTAATCGCACGTTTGCTGTCCTTGGTCGGGAAGGAGCATCGGGACAAAAACAGCCCGATATTCTTAATCTGTGTAGCAGGATTTATGGAGTTTCTCATAAGTGTGGTGACAACCAACAAAGAAGAAAACTGGTTCATGTGCTGGTTAATGCAGGACAACTTGTGTTTCCATCAGAGTAAAACATGGAGCTGCATCAGATCCTAGCGGTTTGGGTTGATCTGATTTCTATCAGAACATGAGAAGACGAAACACTTGTGCCTGGGTATCGTCCTACATGCGAGTATGTTTTGGTCATGTTTACCCAAGACGCCCTGCGATCTGCTTTTGGTTCAGTTGAAGCAAAGTGAGACCCATGTTTGTAGACGGACCAGTTTGCTTCTTTGATCCGCATCAGTTTTATTTGTGCATCCACAAGAACTTCTGAGTAAACAAAGTCACCCACAGAAGCCAGAACATATATACAGACACAGCTTCCTATAACAACTAGTCCGTATTGTTAGTTTCATACGTGTAAATCTCAACCTTAAAATTAGCTCTGCTGGATCATGTGTTCATAAACTCTGTTGCCGCTTCATGTCCGTTACACTCCAGACTGAGCCTGCTCTTCCACAATTTCAGGTTACATCTTTGGTGTTAATGGAGTTCTTTTAACATCTGTACATCTGAGTGAGTCAACCATGTCTGCATCTAGAAAACAGAGGTGGAAGATGTAGCTGTACACTCTGGTGCTGTGAATCTATTAATGGTGCTTCAGATTTACAGCTAGATTTTATTTTCCAGGATAAAAAGAGACTGTAACACAAACTGTTGGGCAGCTACTTTTAATCAAGACTTTATAATCCACTTTCCAGTGATCAGACAGCAGAAATTATC
Organism: Melanotaenia boesemani; assembly: GCF_017639745.1. Lineage (NCBI taxonomy): Eukaryota > Metazoa > Chordata > Actinopteri > Atheriniformes > Melanotaeniidae > Melanotaenia > Melanotaenia boesemani. The sequence goes on from NC_055704.1 coordinate 3,986,387, forward strand.
AAAAAAAATGTGCAGTTTAAACTTTCATTCACCTGACTGTGAATTTTGAAATAATTACCTATAATTTGGAACTGTATTCATATAATCAATATTTCAATCACTAAACACCTAAAAATGAATAAAAGACTTCATATGTGAGCAGAAATCATTTAAAATGAACAGAACAGGATTTAAACATTCAATCCTGTCTGAAGCAAGAAAAACTATGTAAATCTCTTCAGATTATCCAGAAAATGTTGATGCATTGTATAAAAAGGGAAGAAAATAAACTTCCTGCTTGAAGTTATTTTCACAGTTTCTAGTTTTCAGATTGAAACGAATAGAAAGCAGGAAGTAAAATTCTAAACATATCTGACAGCAATAAATTCATTCTAATGTAAAAAAGGTGTATTACATCAATATTTACATACAGCAATACGTGTCTTTAAATAAACAGCTTATATGTAGCAGAGTGAGAACATACAGCGTTCTAGAGCTTATAAAAATAGATGCTTTGCTTCCCTGGTGGACCATCTGATCTGTTGGGTTTTCTGGCTTGATTGTTGTTATCTGTAATCAGGAGGTTTGAAGCCACAAGACAACATAAACCTCCAATGAGACAAGAAAAGGAGCTTTCTTTCTGAAGGACAGTATATAAGTCACCATTTGTTTCTCCTAGCTTTAAACATGAAACTGCATTTAACTTTGAGACATATATTCTCATCCATAATTTTTAAGCTTTTTAAGTTTTTCTGGGTGCAGTGACTGATTTCTTTCTTTTCTGCTTGGGTTAAAGGAGGTGTCTAATCTAATTTCATATTCCAATACTCAAAAGGAAAATTTCCAGGAAGTATTTCTTTCTAATTTTTAGACAACATCTCAGGGCTGAGATCCTGCTGGTCTGATGCCAGGAGGCAGCTGGAAACAAGATTCCTGACTGGAACACCATGATGTTGGCTTTAGCGTCCAGAGAAGATGAAATCTGAGGAGACATGACGGAGACGGTGAGTTGGATTTATCTGAATCACATTCTGATCCAGTCACACACAGAGACGGTTAATTCTGGAAGAGACAGAAACTGTCTCATCCTTTCAATCAGACACAGTAAGAAAGACAGTCTCTCTGTCCAGTAAGACCAAAATGGACAGCTAGACAGTAGGACAGACGGACAGAGAGACTAAATTAGAGAGAGAGAGTAGGACAGACTAAATTAGAGAGAGACAGAAGGACAGGCGGACAGAGATTAGATTAGAGAGAGACAGTAGGGCGGACAGACAGACAGACTAAATTAGAGAGAGACAGTAGGACAAACGGACAGAGACTAGATTAGAGAGAGACAGTAGGATGGACAGTATGGACCCACCGTGGCAGTACTCTGGGTTGAAGTTCTCGTAGATGGGGTACAGCGGGTTTTCCTGCTCGCTTCGAAGCTTCCTGGCTCTCAGGACGTCACGCACACACTGATGCAGGAAGGCGTACTGGCACTAAAACACACAAGGATGTAGGTCAGATGTGTCCCCCATATCACATGTTTGGTTGACGTGATTGGGGGGGTAATACCTCAGTCTGGACCATGTGCTGGCGGTGCAGACGGAGGTCAAATACGCAGCCATACAGGTCGATGGTTGCTTTGGAGTCCAGCTGCTGCAGAACCCGATCCAGTGCAATTAAGGTCCCTGTGCGCCCGACTCCAGCACTGACACACAAACAGCAGATCCATTAGGACCAAAACTGGGTCCAGGTAACAGAACATGAACTCATCTGGCTAATCAAATAGGTTTGTGTACCACCTGCAGTGCACAACGGTAGCTCCAGTACTTGGTGATCGGTCAATGTAGTCTCTGACCGTCCTGACGAACTGGATCAGGGACTGGGTGCTCTCGGGGACTCCGTGATCCGGCCACACGGTGTAGTGGAAGTGGCGAAGAACCCGAGGGTAACTGCTGCTGCTCTCCTGTCAAAAGGAATGAACATTAATGACCTTTTTTATTATCACAAACTCCACTCTTGGTTCTGCTGATGGTTTTTTACGTTTACATCACAGACCAGATCTGGATCCTGAACAAGTGAGCCAGATGATGCTGTTAGAAAAAGGCTCTACAGAATCTAATTTCAGAACTTCTAAAACAGGCGAGTTTCTATGGAGGAGAGCAGGTACCGAAGTGATCTTGAACTCTCGGATGGTCCACTCGGGCAGGACGGACTCTGACAGCATCTGAATGACCAGGTCACCGTAGTACAGCGGCTCTCTGTCTGCAGGCCAGTACTGGTCACATTTTACCTGCAAACAACATTTGAAGATGTGATCACAGATGTGATCTAATGTAAAAACTTCCTGGTTTCTCCAGTTTCATGTTTTCAGCTTTAAAAGAACATTTATCAGATAATCAGAGATTTGAGTCCTTTTTAAATCTCTGATCAGATAAAATGAACCGATAACTTTGCTGCCACTATGAGCTTTGTGTGATTCAACTCTTTAATGCATCATTTCCATGACAACAGACCTATGTATGGCAAGATATGGCCCACACCCACAGACATTCAAGTTTAATTCAAGTTAGCATCAGTGATAAATGCCAGCTATATTTTTATAGCATATAAAATATCTTATTTATATGACCTATAGATAAAAGGTAAGGGTTAGTATAAATATTAAAAAAGCATCTCTCTACCTGACTGTAGACGTAAACTGTTCTATGTGAAAAAATGCTATACTGTTAATTAAAAATTCATGTCTTAGATATAAAAGCAAAAAACAGCTAACCCTCTGGTACATTAATTGCTGTTAAAGACATGTACAGTGATGGTTTTCTTTATTTTCAACATTATTTGTCTCTTTAGTTTATTAAAAAAATGGTCATATTCATATGATATATTCTATAAAAAGATAACTGCATTGTTTTCTTGTCCTGTTTATCACTGAGACAAACTTGGTAATTATAATGTATGTATATTTTTAAAACTTGTTTATTCTACATGAAGTGGCAAGGTTAAAGTGGTTCATTTGCAGATATACACCCATGAGTATACTAGAAAACAGTCTTTAAATAGACGTCCATAGTGGACACTCTACAGGGTTAATTAAAGGTTACGATAGTTTTATTTTTTTCTGGTCAGCCTGGAGGAGCTGCTCTCCCTGGGCCAAATTTGTCCAACTGGATTATAAATATCAGCATTTAGATATTTGTGTCATAAAAGTGGAAATTGTAGAGTTGGTGGACTAATACCACAAAACCTCACCCGCCCTTTCTCCACACACTGCGTCACCATGACGATGTTGTATACGCCATGCTCCCACACCATTCGCCAGAAATCGTCTTTGGTGCCGGGCAGCGGCCCCTGAGTGGCGATGTACTCCCTGCGGTAGTTATTTCCCTGTAAACACACAGGACAGAGGCGTTAGGGTGGGGAGGCTAGTGTGTGTGTTTCTGCATCAGTGTGTGTGTTCATACAGGAATGTAGCTGGCATTGATGTAGTCGGAGCAGGGATCGTCCTCCAGGTACGACAGCTTCACTCTGGTGGAATCGTCTAGAAAACAGAAACATGCATTAACCCTGATGGAGAAGCTGCTCCGCATCTTCTTCACTTTAGTCAAGTTTTCACAACGTCTCTCATCACTGTAGGAACGTCAAAGTACCTATTACTTATTGAAGATGGTTTATTCCTGGGATTACTCTACTCATACCTAAGATAAATTTATTCATTCCTATGATTATTTTACTCATTCCTAGGTGAACTGGGCTGCTATTCTCTGGTTGTAATGTGGTTTTCTTTTAGGAGGAGGTAACCTTTACATACTCTACTGTGTTCCAGGTGAATTTACTCTGACACAGTAACACATATGTGGATTCTGTTGTAATCTCACATGTCTCACCTTATTGTTGAGACCACAATGTACTTTATTTATTTGGGGATGTTATTTCAGACAGGAGGCAGAAAAAATAGGCCTGGTGAAGATGAGGTCAAATACGTTTGTTGATAATTGAGCTTCTGGGTGAACAAACAACCTTGAGGCACAAAATCAGACTTTAATGTTCATCCAGGTAATTGGCTTCAGTTCTGCTCGACTAAATACGGCTTCATTTAAACTGTTAGACGGAAAATAACCAACCCAGTAAAGTTGAGTTGCTTCTGCTGTTAGTTGTTAAATTGTATTTGATATTTAGACTATTTACTTTATGAAGATGATGACATAAAAATAAACCAAAGGAAAAGATGAGAAGAAGTACTCTAATCTCCAGAGACCCTTTTATAGCTATGGAAACACGTACAGTCTTGTTAAATAAACATTGTAATGATGCCATGATCTGTGGGACTCAGATTTCTCTTTTCTGTCTTCTTTTTGTGTGTTTTCTTTAAAGTGATACTAACATGGCAGGATGTTGTTGTAGCGGTTCTTTCCACGATTTTCTGGCAGTCTAGCAACGTCCATTGTCTGGTTTCGGCCCACATCCTTCAGATCCTGCATAGACACAATATATTTCTGACTTTAATCATCACTTCTCTGACAAGCAGTCACAACCTGACACTGGTCACCGTCACTGTTAGTTTTCATGATGCATCACTACATTCAGCCACATGTTTGTACCATTATGTCTGCACACCAGAGTGCTTTTCTCCTCCCAGAAGCACAGCATAGATTTCTTTGTCATTTTTATCTCAATTTTGGCCTTCATCCTGGCTGTGTTTCCCCATATGAGATGGTTTTAAGGAAGTTTTTCACTATTTTAATTTTTTATTAAGGTCAACAGGACCCCAAATACACATTTAACAGCCTTTCAAGTTATTGGAGGAGAAAAAAGTGTCCCCTCCTAGAAACAGCTTTAAAAACAATGCAGATAGGTTTATTTATTTATTCACTCAAATTGTCAATCAACATCACTTCTAATCAAAAATACCAATAATTCAAATGATATTTTAATCCTTTAACCCTTTAATGCCGCACGTATTACATTTGATACTGTTTCTGAGACCTAAAGTCTAAACAAATGTTTTAACTTATTTCTAGAACACTTAAGACTGATATTAATCCCCTTCTAAATATGTATTTTATGGAAACATTTTTTTTCATCCATCCATGTTCTACTGCTTTTCTGGGGCAGCTGCTTAAGCAGGGAACCCAGACTTCCCTCTCCCCAGCCACATTTGCTAGCTCATCTGGAGAGATCACAAGGCATTCCCAGGTCAGCCGAGAGATGTAGTCCCTCCAGCTTGTCCTGGGTCTTCCCCCGGGGCCTCCTCCCAGTGAGATGTGCCCGAAACACCTCACCAGGGAGGCATCCAGGAGGCATCCTGACCAGATGCCCGAGCCACCTCACTCTACTCTGAGCTCCTCCCGGATCACCAAGCTTCTTACCCTATTTCTAAGGGATATTCACTTCTTTTTTAATAAAAACTATGATATCTGATGAAATTGGTATTTAAAGAGATAAAATAATTTGAATATTGCATATTTGGTAGTTTTGATTAGAACTGAAGTTGACTGAAAGATTTGAGATAAAAGTATGAATCAGTCATGTTATAGAATCTTATAGCAGTTCTTGGGAGAGGATGTTTTAGTCCTCCAAGGACCTGAAAGGGTGGTAAAGTGAAGTTTCTGTCATGAAACCAGATTAAATTACCTCAAACTCCTCAGACAGCAGGTAGTTGGAGTCGGCCTGCAGCTTGGACAGGTGGGACTCGAAGTGGCAGGCTTTGATGGGACTGAACACAGAAATGAACATTTAAAGTTGGACCAGCTCAGCTGTTTTAAAACTGTTTTAGAGAAGCAAAACTCACCTGGTGACTCGACGATTACTGCAGAGAAAGAAGAATGTACAGTCAGTGGATGATGGCAGAGATTTACTAAACGTTTTAACTTTGTGCTCTGGTGTTTCTACTAGAGCTCCAGACATAGTCAGATGTAATGAAGTGAACAGAGATGATGGAGGAGGTTGGTTTGTGGTTGGTGTTTTAATGGTCAGATAGCAGTGGTGTTGGAGGTCTCTAGTCAAAGAAGGTGGATGGTTCACTTCATATTACATCTTATATATTCGTCCAACAAATACAATGTCCTCAACCACAACAGGAAGCTCCAACGATGAACATTTTAAAATGCTATGTATACTTAATTAACTGTAATTTATAATGATTATGAAACATAGCCACAAGGGGAGCAGTTAGTGGAGGAAGAAAAAACTTTTCCATCTAACGGTGCGTTGATGTGAGGCTCAATGATCACTGAGTGATGCTCTGTCTTCACTGCACACCTTTGCCTTCTTTTCTGATTTAGATTCTCTATATGATGTTATAATTTTGTTCTTGTACTTTTCTCTTCATAAGACGAGGGTCTGGGAATGAACCTTGACCGTGTACGTAACTTCAGTTAAATTTTCCTGTAACTATTTTATTCCTGTTAAACAAACTTTAAATAAAACACAGTAAAGACTTCAGACGGGCTTCTGTTAATTAAGTTCTACTTAATTTCTTTAAAGTTTCCTTTTTTATAGACGGCCCGTAATTCTACTACAAATTCAAAGAATTCTGGTCTACACACAACTTCTCTTCCTTCAGGAAAAAGCTGATGAAACATTTTGGGCAATATTTTATAAAAAAAAATGCTCAAAATAAAAACAAAAACTCACAAGAAAAGAAGCGAACTAGCAGATTGTGTTAAAGTTACTGCGGTAATATGTCTGATAATCCCTCAGCATGTCTGAGCCTGGAACAGATTTACAGCTGATTTGATCCATCACTATTTATCTGTCCATGACTGAATCTCTCCATCAATCATCTCTTTTCTGATTGGCTACCTTCAGGAAGTCCTGTCTGCACTGTCCAGCAATCAGCTGTATATAAAGTTTTCTTCTAACTCATATTGAATATAATTGTTTGTTTTCATATTTAGACACTGGTCTGGTCCAGTCCAAGCAGTCGGGGTGTTATCAGGCTGATGAAGCTAACGAGTGCTTTATGCAGTTCTCATGAAGGTTTTTAATTGATGATAAAGCTGCTACTGTTTTTTTATGTTCTTCCAGCAACAAACTCTTTGTTTGACTGTCAGACAGCTTTTTAATGAGCTGGTGCACATAAACACACACCCAGTAACTAACTGGTGCTAACTGCTGGCTGAATGATGAGCTCGTCTGGTCGAGAGAAGCATCCCTTTCCTGGAAACTGCCTGACTCACATACACAAGTAAAATAATTACACACACACTTACCTCCTGACACCCATATACATCCCAGAGGCTGGAACTTCTTTCCACATGCTCATCCTCACCACCGGGTTCTCCTGCACAGCCCTGTACACCCGCCCAGGTACATGTTCATGAGATAATGTGAGCTAACAGAGGAGCTAACGGCTAATTAACATGTTGAAGTTCTGGTTCATGACTCATTAATAAAAGTGCTGGTGATTCTGGAAACGGATGATGATGGTATGATGAAGATGTGTGTACTCACACTTTGCGCAGCCTCTGTCGGTACACCAGCAGAGACGCGACGGCCACCATCATCCCGATGAGGAACATGCCAGCGCTCAGACCCTCCACCACGCCACCTAGAGGCTCTGAGGCAGAGCAGCATGCATCAGTACAGAGCAGCACTGGGCGATACCACAAGTATACCTGGGCAAGTATCGCCGATACCAATATCAATACCGATACCTTTCACTTAAAATTTCATCATTACTAATATTACAAACTCAGTATAAAGATTATTCTCAAATAAAACATCTTTTATTAACGAAATGAATGGCAGAACCAAACAAATAACATTTAAGCTTTTTTGTTTGTAAACAATATAAAATAAATCAACAATGTAACAAAATAATAATAACTCAGTTGTTCCCTTTTATCACATAATCATTTGGGTAAATTAAAGCCTGGTACACACATAATGATTTTTTTAATCTTGTGAGATTTTTTATCTGATCGAGACCTCACACGTGAAGATAAAAAAAAATCTGTTTTGAGCCCAAATATGGTTATGTGTGTACCAGGCTTAAGTCAAGAGTACAAATGATCTAAACAAGGATGTCTACCACCACATCCTGCTGCTCCTTCACCACCTCATGGAAAACTTTCTTGCTCCGCCACTGATAAGTCATCATTTTTAAATATAAAACCTCGAGGTTTAAATAATCTTTAGGTTTCAGACGGTCGGACGTTTGGATGTTCAGTTGTTTGGTTTCTCACCTGCGTGAGTCCTGAGCGGTCCTGACATGTAGGTGTCGCTGAACAGTGGCTCGGCCAACTCCCGATGGTTTTCATCAAACAGTTTGGTGAAGGCTCGCACGCTCAGCCTGCACGCACGCACACACACACAAACACACACCTGGTTACACACCCGTAGCAGATGCCTGCTGCAGCCTGTGTGTGCTTTGTTTACCTGTAGGAAGTTTTGGCTTTCAGCGGCCCGTCACAGAAGTCGCCATAGCTGTCACTCAGGTAGAGGTCGTCGTCATGGTAACGGTCGCATGTCCCACCCAGCCGGTCACCTCCTGCACCGAGATTCAGCTCCACCACCTTATTAGTTATTGATCGATTTAATAATGAAGCAGCTTCCTTTAAATGTTTCATTTAATTCATCTACAGATGAAGCTGAGAAATACATTTATCTGCTTAGAAAAAGGATTTTTTTATAGATCGGCTGAACCCCATAATTTGTTTTCTGACTAAAAGCCTAGAAAGCGATGAGCTGGAGAAGAACATGGCTGTGCTGTTGCTACCTGTCCAGCCGGCATGTCGGCGTCCTGAGGGCAGCGGCTGGGGAAGTAGGCAGTCTGATATGCTCTGATGGAGGAGTTGCTGATGTAGTCGCGGTAAGAGGGCAGAGGGTGCCGCTGCTCCGGCTGCACAATCTCATTGGCTGATAGAAGAGACACAAATATTCCAGTGTGATGCCGTTTTTGTTTAGTTTTTCTATTAATACAGAAACATTTTTTTAAAGCAGCTTTACAGCATTACTAAGTTCATTTGTGTTTGGAGCTTGTATAAATCTTTGTGTTTGTGTGTGTGTGTTGTACCGTTGGACTCGGCCACAATGATGGTGAAGTATCGGACGGCTCCATTAGAGTCACTGAACCAGGAGCAGTTGAAACGGAACAATATGGAGGATGACGTCACTTTGGACGACTTCTCGCTGACATGAATGCTGGGAGGCGGGACCGGAGGACCTGAGAGGAAATTCTTAGGTTAAAACAGATGTCAATCAAACAGAGGACGGGTGTATGTGACATCTGTAGCAGAGCTGGCAATAATCAGGACTTTGGTCCTGTTTATGATGATCAGTCATTATAAATCGACTTTGGTGAGCTTGAAAACATGAAAACCAGCAACATAATGGTCTGGAACAAATCCTGCAACACAGAAGTTTGTCGTTGCTTCAGATAAGCGTATAGAGGGGTTAAAACCATAAAGTTTGTGTATGAATTTGGGTTCCTCTAGAAAAAACTCCCAGCAGAAGGTAAGAAACCACACCAGAGTTTGGCTATTCAAGCTTTTTACTTAGCTACTTCTTTTCCCAATCAACAATTAGGTTAAATCACAAGACTACTTAAACAGCTGCTCTTGATAACCACTGCGCGTGTGCATGTGTGTGTGTGTGTGTGTGTGTGTGTGTGTGTGTGTGTGTGTGTGTGTGTGTGTGTGTGTGTGTGTGTGTGTGTGTGTGTGTGTGTGTGTGTGTGTGTGTGTGTGTGAGAAAGAAAGCACCCCAGAACCTCCTACATCAGGGGCAGCCAACGTCGGTCCTCGAGAGCCACAATCCTGCAGGTTTTCCAAATTTCCCTGCTCCAGCACACCTGACGTGCAGATCCTTATAGGCTGCTGGATCCATTTAATTTGAGTCAGGTGTGCTGGAGCAGGGAAACTTGGAAAACCTGCAGGATTGTGGCTCTCGAGGACTGACATTGGCCACCCCTGTCCTACATGATCAGAGGTTATGAGGTCTGCAGGAAGACTCTTATTATGGGACATCCAAGTTTTCCACTGCTATTAGCTTAAGTTCCTTCAACTTTCACACTGACGCTGCAAACAGTTTTTCTGCTGGAGGTTGGATTTTATCAACCTGATGAGTCAGTGATTACAGTCTGGAGTCCTTGACCCCCATCGGGTTCCCCAGAGAGCCCAGCGGAAGGCTTTGACTGTGCAGAGTGGGTGTGATAAACTTGAGGCCACGTCTACACAGAGAGGAGTTGGGGTGCATTTGCTTCAGTGTTTTTTCATGTGGAGCTGCTGTTTTGAAACATTTATTTCTGTCGTCAAAATCTGATTCACAACATTCAAAATGTATACACCAGTCAAAAGTTGAGATTTCTCACTGGATTTAATGGGAAAGTGGGACCAGACGTTTGACTGGTAGTGTATCAATGGTCACAAACAAAAAGAGAGGCCACACCAGAGATGGGGACTCCAGTCTGAGGCTCGGACTTGAGTCACAATTAAGTCACATTTCCAGTGACTCAAGACTTGACTCGGACTCACGATTTGAGACTCATGAACAATCTTTTTTTTCATGATCTTCTCTCTGATCTTCTGTCTGTAACATTGTTGGGAAAGCTCAATTTCTACATTAACTAGTTCACATTTTAAAATGAACCAGTTCAGGTCATAATTCTAATTTTTTAACTAAGTTCACAGTTCTAAAAGTTCTAAAACCGTTTTTTCACCATATATGTTGCTGCAATCTATTGCCCTCAGAATACTGACATTTTCCAGCTGTTGCCACCTTTTCAGTCCACGCTCGTTGCAGGTGCAGCTTTCACTCCTACCGTATAAAAACATGAGGAAAAACTTGCTTGAATGGTGTTTTTTTAATGAGGAATTATTAACTTATCTGAGGCAGAAACTAGGCTAAGGTAGGGAACAAAGGATGTTCCTCAAAGCGCAAAATATGTAAGCATTATATTTTCATTAAGTCACTTTTCAGTGTTTTGTGAATGTATTTTTTCTGACTTGCTTGTCCAAAGAAAAGTTCTAGTACTTTGGTCAAAAAAGTGCAGAATTCAGTCCAAATAAGTAAAAAACAAAGCAAAGAAAGACATGCAGACCAGATGTCTGCATTTGTCAAGTTTATGAAAGCTGAGGGCTCCTCTTCCCTCAAAGGCTGCAGGTCTCCGACAATTTACTGCAGAAAGTTTTCCAGCTGCGGCTGGAGGTGAAGACAACGGAGCTGCTGCTGCTGGACGCCGTTATTTAGTTCTGGCTGGTCGAGGATCTGCTTTAGCACGTCGTCGCCACATCTTTAGATTGTTTTTAGTTCACGTACCGTGGAAGGCTGGCTGGGTGCTTTATTTCAAAATGCCATTTCAGGTTTGCTGTTGATGTTGTTGATGTCCAGAGTCCATTCTTGACACCCGGCGGGCAAATTTCACACAAAAAGGCCAGGTTTCTTCTCTCTTGGATGGTGGGCGGAAGCCGGTAAACTTGCATACATGGGGTAAACATGCAAACTCCACACAGAAAGGTCACTTTTTGAACCCCATCCGAGGCTTGAACAAGCAACCTTCTTGCTGTGAGGTCACCAATCACAGCTTACTAATTAAGTAATCGTGATTAATCACATTAGCAACAATGCCTGAAATCTGCCGATTTTTACTGTATTGTATCAACAGAAAGAGCAAACCATTGCTCACTTGGGTTTTCTTCACTTTTTACATTAGATGATCACTTTAGTTGTAATAAATCAGTTCAATATTACATAAAATGCAGACAAACTATTCGTCTGTGCCAACCTTTTCCTGGTCTGTGCTCCTGCCTGGCACTCCATCAAAATTTTTAGTTTAGTTTAGTATAAACCCTGTCTACCACCTGTTCATTAATGCATTAAACAATAATGTCTTAACTCCACAAGTTAATTTTTATATATTTATGTATATACTTGTTTATTAGTCCTGTAGGTCTATTTTTATTTATGCTATTTGTATATATACTTGTTTTTAAATATATTTTTTAAATTTTTTACACATGATATAACGGTGTTGGGTGTAATGGAGCTTCGGTTTGGAACCTCCCAAAGGGATTAATAGTTATCTGAATTCTTTGCATGAACACATTCATTTAGACAGGCCTCCAACAAGCAGTGTTCATGTCATTTTACAAATTTATAGTGTTTGGAAATTTACGCGGAATAATCAGGATAAACATAAAATCCTGATTTTTTCTTTGACAATAATAAAATCTGCAATCATGACATTGAAGGATCTCCCACCCCCACAAAACCTGTAATCTCCTTGTCCCTGCCTCAGCAGCATATCAGCTGTCAGTCATGGCCTACACGTGTCTCTCATTTTAATTATCCACCCAGTCTTGGTGTCAAGAAACAAAATGGTTTATTCCTCAAATTGTCCTCACCATGCTCTTAAAGCCACAGTTCTCGATTCCTGGGGAAAAGAATTAGCTCCTCCTTTACATTACATATTAACTCAACTAACTCAAATTAAACGTAAACATACAACATTAATACTTTTAATTTATGGTTCATCATAATAAGAACAAAAAAGAAAGATCATCTTGAAAATATTGAAAAACTACCAATGAGAAAAAGATAAATTAGGTCGATCATACACTTCTTGAGCTTTCTGACCCTGATAACAGAAATGGATGATCATGAATCTCTTTATGCAACACTGACAACTGAAACTGAATTCAGCTCCAGCTGGACCACACCTGGTTATTTGACTCTGATGCTGAGAGTCAGAAAATGTTCCAGTTTCCAGGTTTGATCCAAGTATTCTTGATGTATCTATAGTAATTTTCTCTTTCCATCCCGTTCACCTCAGCATGAGTTACCAAAATCTTTTCCTTGCTTTAGCTGTCGGGGTTGGGAATCTTCCAGAGTTATTGCCTTTTCTTTTTTCATTACTTGTAAGTTCCCAGTCTGGTTGTGTCAGGATGATTTACGATGTAACGCAGGCGGAGGGTGGCTGGAAGAGACCCACAACAATGAGGGAAACAAAGAAAGAAAAAAAAAGAGGAAAAACTGTTTTGGGTCACAGCAACTTTTTCAAAAAGGACAAATGAAATGATGCATCAAAGATTGAGGCCGTTAACTGAAACAGTTTCATGTTGCATCAGGAGTCGACTGCAGCTGCTGTCTGAACCAGATGGAGAATGTTTGAGGGAAATCTCAAATCTTTATTTCTGAGCTGTGATTGTTTCAGTGAAGAAGACGAAGGTCTGGTCAGAGTCCAGTCTGAAACCTTACATCTGAAGGTGATTTCAGCTGTTTCATGTCAGCTTCATGACGATGTAAAAGCTTCTGTTGACCCAGATCATTTCAGCTGCAGTAGATTCGTGGGGATGTTCTGTAACTGGTAGGAATGGTTTATTTAACTTTCCTTCCTTCTGCATGTAACAAAGGTAAACACGTTTCACACTTCTTACTTGCCTCCACAGTAACATCAATCATCTCCACAGTGTTTTACATCATCCTGACTGGTTCTCATGACAAGCTGCCAACCTCAAGTTTCTTCTTGTAACCTGGGGCAACAGTCAGTGATGTATGGATGGTTAACAGAAGACACAAGTGCTACAGTTCTTAATGAAACAGCACCCCCTCATTTTAGTTTCATGAATAAATGTCGAAACGGGAGGAAAGGGGGAGGAGAAGCTGCCTTATTTAAAGATTCATTCCAGTGTAAAGAAATGTCATTTGGTGATTTTACTTCTTTTGAATATCTTAGTTTTATTTTAAAGGGCATTCCTAAAATCCTATTTCTAATCATCTACAGACGTCCAGGACACTGTGTAAATTTTATTGATGAATTTTCTGAATTATTGTCGGTTATCTCTACTGATTTTAACCATTTCATCTTAACTGGGGATTTTAACATTCACATAGATAACATGACGGATGGTAATGTCAAGGAATTTTGTTCCATATTGGACATGTTTGGTTTATGGCAACATGTAAAAGAACCGACCCACATTCGAGGTCACATTCTGGACCTGGTTATTTCAAAGGGTGTTGATATTTCTTCTGTTGCGGTCACTGACTTGGCCTTGTCTGACCATTTTTGTATTTTGTTTGATTTACTGATCACTCAGAATGTTCAACCAACCTGCTTCTCCGTTAGGAAGAGGTACATTAATGAAAGAACAAGTGCTAAGTTTGTGGAGGCCATAGCTATGTTACCAACAACCAGTGCAGAGTCAGTTGATAGACTCCTGGATAATTTCAATCTGAAAATCTTGAATGTAATGGATGCTGTTGCACCGATAAGAATCAAGAGCAACTTGAGCAAACAGAAAACACCATGGAGAAACACCACTGTGGTTACCAGCCTAAAAAGAGAATGCAGAAAAACTGAGCGGAAATGGCGGAAAAATAAACTTCAAATTTACTATGAGCTGTACAAACAAAGCCTGCGTAACTATAACAATGAGTTGTGCAAGGCCAGAGAGCTGCATTTATCTGAAATGATTAACAGGAATGTCAACAATTCTCGCACTCTGTTTGCTATGATTGAAAAACTTACAAATCCTCCTAAACAGATAAGCCCAGAGCTCCTTTCCACTGAGAAATGCAACCAATTTGCAAACTTTTTTAGCCAAAAAATTAAAACAATTAGGCAAAATATTAATTCCACACAGTCAAACAAGAAAATTAGTCTGTGTCTAAAACCCGGAAATAATTCTGATGTCATGTCGCAATTTAAAATGGTGAATTTAAAAGTCCTACAAGAAACAGTTTGGCATTTGAAATCAACAACATGCACTCTGGACATGATACCATCCGACTTTTTAAAAACAGTTTTTACCTCAGTAGAAAGTGATCTCCTACTGATAGTTGACAGCTCGCTGGCATCAGGCATTTTTCCCAAGTCACTAAAGATAGCTGCTATTAAGCCTCCTAAAGAAAAGGACTCTAGACGCCTCTATAATGAACAACTATAGACCTGTCTCTAACCTCTCTTTTATTTCCAAGATTATTGAAAAAGTTGTATTTCACCAGCTTCATGACTTTTTAAATGAAAGTGGAAATCTTGATAAATTTCAGTCCGGCTTCCGGCCTCATCACAGCACTGAAACAGCTCTGGTCAAAGTGTTAAATGACATTAGGTTGAATACCGATTCTGGTCAAGTATCAGTCCTGGTTCTGTTGGATCTCAGTGCTGCGTTTGATACTGTAGATCACAGAATCCTGTTGCACAGGCTGGAAAACTGGGTTGGACTTTCTGGAGCGGTCCTTAACTGGTTCAGGTCCTATTTAGAAGGCCGGAGTTATTTTGTTACGATCGGCAGCTATGAATCCGAACGAGTGGCCATGACTTGTGGAGTCCCCCAGGGGTCAGTCCTTGGACCTCTTCTGTTCAACTTGTATATGCTCCCTTTGGGTAAAATATTACAAAACTATAGCATTAATTATCAAAGTTATGCAGATGATACACAACTTTATGTGTCTCTGTCACCAGATGACTGCAGTCCAATAGACTTAATGTGTCAGTGTCTGGAGCAAATAAACACCTGGATGAGGGAGAATTTCCTACAATTAAATGAAGACAAAACTGAGATTATTCTGTTTGGTAGCAAAGAGAAGAGGGTCAGCATTGGCAAACACCTGGAGACTCGGGCTCTTAAAATTACCAACCAAGTTCGTAACCTGGGAGTGTTGATAGACTCAGATCTGACTTTCAGCAGCCATATCAAAGCTGTCACTAAGACAGCTTTTTACCAGCTCAGAAACATCAACAGAATTAAAAGTTTAGTCTCCCAGAAAGACCAAGAGAAACTCATCCATGCATTCATCTCCAGTAGACTGGATTACTGTAATGGTCTTTTAACAGGACTTCCTAAAAAGAGCATTAAACATCTGCAGCTCATCCAGAACGCTGCTGCTAGAGTTTTAACCAGGACTAAGAGATCTGAACACATCACACCAGTTTTAAAATCTTTACACTGGCTTCCAGTCAGTCACAGAATAGATTTTAAAACCCTTCTGATCATTTACAAATCCCAGAATGGTTTAGGCCCAGAATACATCTGTGATATGTTCAGAGAATATAAACCTAGCAGAGCTCTTAGATCCAAAGACTCTGGTCAACTAGTCCAGGCCAGAGTCCAGACTAAACATGGAGAAGCAGCATTTAGCTGTTATGCTGCAAACAAATGGAACAAACTGCCAGTGGAGATTAAACTTTCCCCAAATGTAGACATTTTTAAATCCAGGTTAAAAACTTTTCTTTTCTCATGTGCCTATGCATGAAATCTGCACGGTAACTTTTTTTTTAACTTATCTTGCTTTTAATCATTTTAATGTAATTTATTATTTTATTGTGATTATGTGTTGATTATGTGTTGATGCCTTTTACTATTCTAAATATCTGTAATGTCTTTGTTTTATGTAAAGCACTTTGAATTGTCCTGTACATGAAATGTGCTATACAAATAAACTGCCTTGCCTTGCCTTGCCTATGGATTACCTGGTTAGGTAATTAATTTACTTAAGCTTTATTTGAATTGCACAGATTAAATCATCTAATCCATATTAGTCCAGTGTATGTATGTATATATGTATGTATATATGTATATATATATATACATATATATATATACACAAATTAATATATATATATATATATATATATATACATATATACAAATTAATCATGATTAATTTGTATATATGTATATATACAATTAATCATGATTAATTTGTCACCATTTGCTACCATGCCTGAAATCTGCTCGTTTTTACTTAAGTGTATCAACAGAACTAGCCAAAGCTCACTTGGGTTTTTCTTCACTGTTTTGCGTTAGCTGGTCACTTTAGTTGTCCTAATCAGTTCATGAAGTCAAGACCTTATAAAATCTCTCTCACTGGTGCCCGCTTTTCCTGGTCAGTGCTCCTGCATGGCCCTTATCTAAAATTTTCTAGACCAGGCCCTGCATATCTGAAGTATAAATCCTTTCTACCACCTGTCAGCTATTGTGTTAGAGAAGCATCCTGCTCTGATTTATATCTCGGTTTCTGAGATGAGGGCATTTCTCTCACCATATTTATGGCCTCTAAATGATCAGATCTCTGTCTCCAACATCTGTACAACACCAGTGATTTAGAGAAGACGTTCCCCTGCATCCTTTTGCTGTTTCACTCTCACTAGATATCTCAACCTGATCTATCTTCATGTGTATCTCATGACTAGTAGATTTTACAGCTGTTTCACTAGCAAACCTCATTAATACTGAGAAGTGATCTGACATAAAGGTAATCAACATAAAACTGAAATAAGCTGCTGTTATCAACATGTTTCCTTCTTCAGCTTCACGTGACAGTAACATGGATCTGATTGACATTAAACTGATAGATGTAGCTTACTATTGCTAGTGGGTCCAAAAACAATACTTTTGGGTAAATACGTATCAGTGTGAACCACGAGCTGCTAGTTTCCTCCTTCTAAGCTGAAACGTAAACAAACGCAACAAGAGAGAAAAGCCGATCAGCTGATCACCGACAGCTGTCATGAGTCACAAAAGGAGAGGGAGGAGAAGAGGAGGAGAGGAGGCTGGCCCGGCCGTGGAGTGCTGCAGCAGACAGAAACGACCAGACAGCAACGTTTGTGCAAGACTACGTGAATTTTATTTATTTATTTTTTAATACAGAGCCAACCAGCTTGTTCCATGTTGCCTCCATGTGTCACCGTCGTAAAGGATGAATGCTGTGCATGTGTTAAAAAGTTTAACATAATTACATAAATTAGTTATATTTACAATTTATGTTATTTAAACCATTTATTGTGAATGCATTTTTTAGGAGTGAGATCAAGTAAACCAAACAGTATTAATAAGTGAATGGGCCCAGGACCAGTTTGCACTGGAAAAGTTGGGACCCAGGGTAAAAAAGGTTCAGAACTCCAGCCCTAAACAAGGGGATTAGTCCTACAGAGGAACTGGAAGTGGACCATATTAATAAATAATAATGTAATATTTTTCATCAGTAAAACTTTAAGTAATTATTAAACTACAAAGATTTATTGATTTTGTTGTGTGCTGATGTCAGTAGCATTATAATTTGGTAAAAAAAAATATAACTGTGCTTTAAATAATTAGTAGTTCTCGTGATAAAACTGAACTGTGAGTTTATTTAGAAACATTGTGTTTAATATTTTAAATGCACTTTTAAAGTTCAAGGTAAAAACCTGATGAAGGGCCAGACATGGACTCCTCAGTGGTGCTGCTGGAATTTCAGGTAAAAAAAAATAAAAATTTTACCTATTTTGTTTCTGGGGCACCACATTGAGGTTCACCTAGGGCTCCAGATTACCTTCGACCTGCTCTAATTATGATTACCGAATTTCACAATTAATCGCTATGATTAATTAATCGGAGAGATGCCTGAAGATTGTAACTTTGCCTAAAGAGTCATGTCTGAAAAAAAGGGCAGATCAAAGGAAAACAAAGGTAAACAACATGTGTGTGTTTCTGCTGGTGTTGCTTTGTTTTCCTTCCGTGTTTTCATGGGAAAGTACGGTGTGTGTGTGCGTGTACACTCACGGTCAATCATGGTTACAGTGGTGTGCGTCGTCGGTGGACTCGTCTGTCCAGCTGATGACACTCTCACTGTCACCGAGTATTTCCTGAACGCATCCAGGTGGTTCAGCGTTACCGCGGTGACGCCTCCTGCCAGCCTCAGTGCAGAAGTCAGCTCCCCGTTGTCATGGCGACGACATTCAACCTCATAGGAGTCGAAGTCAGTCAGCGAAGGCAACCAGGAGCAGGAGAGGGAGGAGGATGAGAGGGGGAAGCAGTGAATGGACTTCAGAGGAGATGGACCTAAAGGAGAAGAGGATGACTTTTACTTCCCTTCTTACTGAGTCAGTCCACGTTTTTCTTTAACCTTCTGAAGAGAAATAAAGTCCTCATGTGTTGATTTATTCAGAGCTTCTGAGCAATGACAAATGTCCTGATGGGATGATAAAAATACCTCTTTAAGGGATAATAAATGCAGCCGAGTGAGAACAGAGAGACAGCATGGAGGACAAGACGTTTTTCATCTAGTGGCACCAAGCTGAAGACAAACCTGATTTCAGGAACTATTTTCACACACATGTTAAAGTTGTGTTTTAATCCTTCCAGCAGCAGCTGTGAGCATCGCTCTGCTGGACACCAACAATACGCCACGTCCACCTCTAAATCTTACTGAAATCAGGCTTTTTATTTTTCACGTGTTGTAGACGAGACTTCAATGTCCGTTTGGTCAACCTCAGATAAAGAAACCAGGTCGTTCTTATGAATACTGTAGATGTGGCCTGGATTTATTTCATCCCTGGAGGCGATCAGTTCTGATCCCTGCAGCCAAAACTGTTCAAAGTGATCCAAAGTGGATCAGCAGCAGGGAAACAGACGTCTGTCCCCTGCTGCCATCTAGTGGTTTAAATCAAAAACAAACTGGATTTGTGGTTAAAACAGTGGAACTGCTTTGCGTTCCTTTTGTTTGTGTTTCTTTACCATTTATTTATTTATATCATTTGTCTATCTTTTCTCATCAGCTGTTAACTATGACTAAGTTAAAACTCTTAACAGAGATGCCGCTTTATCCCCTTAATGCCATCATTTATTTACATTTATGTAGAAACTAAATAAAGAAAAATTCTAGGAAAAAAAATTAAAGACTGAAATAATTAAACACACGGTGGTGTGGTGGTTAGCACCGCAGCCTCACAGCAAGAAGGTTGCCGGTTCGAATCTCGGCTGGGGGGAGGTTCGAACCTTGAGGGTGGTGGCCTTTCTGTGTGGAGTTTGCATGTTCTCCCCGTGTATGCGTGGGTTCTCTCCGGGTTCTCCGGCTTCCTCCCACCGTCCAAAGATATGCATGTTAGGTTAACTGGACACTCTAAATTCTCCCTAGGAGTGTGTGTGTGTGTGTGTGAATGGTTGTTTGTCTCTATCTGTGTTGGCCCTGTGACAGACTGGTGACCTGTCCAGGGTGTACCCTGCCTCTCACCTGTTAAAATGCTGGGATAGGCTCCAGCTCACCCGCGACCCGAAATGGAATAAGCGGTCAAGATAATGGATGGATGGATGGATAATTAAACAATTAAATATTTAATAATTTAACAAAAAAGTGAATAATAAATAAATATAAAAATACATACATGTGAATAAAATCCAATAAAAAAATAAAATTAAATATTTAGATAAAACGAAATAAAAGTTGTGTGTCAAGGGGTTAACCAGGAACAACAGATGTAGGTCAAATAAGAAGGAACTGTTGGAAAATGATAACCTGATGTTCAGTAGCTGTTAAAACAAAAGAATATACATTAAAATTTCTCTCAGACTAAAACTGATTTGAATCAACTGACAGTAAAAACCTGAAGATTATTATTCACTGAAGAATTTTAACGTTTTATGGGTGAGGTTTTTCTTACATTTAAGTCTGTTTCTAAAGTAAAAAGTTTTGATTTCAGCTTCTTCCAGGGAAAAAATTAGCATCTTACATCATCCATATCTGAGATTGTATCATACTAGAATCCTCTTTTACTCAGCTGTTAACTGCTCGTCACTTCATACCTACATCCCACTATTTACTGAATAATTTATTGCTATCAGTAATTTCTGATTAGCGCAAATGCTTCTAACTGGGATTCGCCTGTTGGAAGTTTGGTGTGTGGGGCTCGGTTTTTGGATAACATAAAAACATAACCAAAACTGGCCAAATGATTATTTGGCGTCTGTTTCTAATCTAATCAATGAATGCATCATTTGCAGAAGTTGCTCTTTGCTGCTGCCCGTTGGTCAAGTCATCGTTGCAAATAAGAATTGTCTACTGATTTACCAGGTTAAACACAGGTATCAAGGAATAAATAAAACAAATGTTTTGACAACTTGGGCTCTTGGAAAGACTCTGGTCGACACTCCAGATCACTTGGTGGCAGTAATGCACGAATTAGAGCTGATGCAACAAATAGTTACTGTTAACTGACCTTCTCTTGGGTACAGTAGTAATGCAGCATGTAAAGTATTCTATATGTTATTCTGAATCATCTCTACCATGTTCTAGATCATAATTCAGAATTCATATATCATCATCTCACCAACCGTCTCCATGGTGATGATTTCTGTCATATTTTGGTGTATGTATATATATATATATATCTGATTTGATTCAGGGATCATTTTTTTTTATTATTATTTAATTGTTATTTGATTTTTTTGTGTTACAAAAGATTTCTTTTCATCTAACTCCACCTACTTATCCTGATGCTCTTCTGGATTGGCTGGCTGCTGACTGTGGGGCCACTCATAGCTCTGCCCCCACTGATGGTCTTCAGAGTGAAGTTGTATTGTCGCCCTGGAAACATCCCGGTCACAACCCTGCTGGTCAGGAGTGTGCGTGTGACAGTCAGGTGGTCTCCAGGTGTCCAATCCAAGCTGAAGTCGTTGTAGTCTCCCGAGGCAGGGGCAGACCACGTCAACTCCATGATGTCATTGGTAGGGCTTTGTTTGATGGACAGGTGTGTTGGTGGTTCTGGAGCTGGACAAAATAAGTAAATGATAATTAGTCCTAAAGCTACAACCAAAGCTTGTGGGTTGATTTATTTTTTATATTTTTAATCTGACTTACAGGTGCGCCCGAATACTGCAACGTTATTGGTCAGCTCCCCACTGTGTGTGATGACCTCAGCACGGTACAGTTTACCAGGGGTCAGCCCGAGAAAGGTATGACTTCTGTGGTCTGCCCCCAGCATCTGAGCTCTCAAAGTGTCTCCAGAGGCGTCGTACAACACCACCTAAAACCATTCGACAAAGTTTAACACCACCTAAAACCTTCCGACAACATTAGACACCACCTAAAATGATCTTACGTTTAACACCACCTAATACCAGCCGACAACATTTAACACCATTTTAAACCATATTGCTTTTAACACCACCTAAAATCATTCAACAACGTTTAACACTACCTAAAACCTCCCAACAATGTTCAACACCACCTAAAACCATTTTACGTTTAACATCACCTAAAGGAATCCAACAAGGTTTAACACCACCTAAAACCTTCCAACAATCCTTAAAACCACCTAAAGCCTTCCAAAAATGATTCACACCACCTAAATTATCTTACGTTTAACACCAGCTAAAATTATTCGACAACATTTAACACCACCTTAAACTATCTCACAACGTTTAACACCACCTAAAACCATCTTACGTTTAACACCACCTAAAACCATCTTACATTTAACACCACCTAAAACCATTCAACAACATTTAACACTACCTAATACCTCCCAACAATGTTTAACACCACCTAAAACCATTTTACGTTTAACACCACCTAAAATCATTCGACAACATTTAACACCACCTTAAACCATCTCACAACGTTTAACACCACCTAAAACCATCTTACGTTTAACACCACCTAAAACCATCTTACATTTAACACCACCTAAAACCATTCAACAATGTTTAGCACCACCTAAAACCATCTTACAATGTTTAAACACCACCTAAAACCATCTTACGTTTAACACCACGTAAAACCTCCCGATAATGTTTAACACCACCTAAAACCATCTTACAATGTTTAACACCACCTAAAACGTTCCGACAATGTTTAACACCACCTAAAACCATCTTATAATGTTTAACACCACCTAAAACCATCTTACATTTAACACCACATAAAACTTTTTGACAATGTTTAACACCATGTAAAACCATCTTACGTTTAACACCACCTAAAACCATCTTACAATGTTTAACGCCACCTAAAACCATTTTATGTTTAACACCACCTAAAACCTTCCAACAATCTTTAACACCACCTAAAACCATCTTACAATGTTTAACACCACCTAAAACCATTTTATGTTTAACACCACCTAAAACCTTCCAACAATCTTTAATAACACCTAAAACCGTCTTACACCGTTTAACACCACCTAAAACCATCCGACAATGTTTAACACCACCTAAAATCATTTGACAACACCTGCTGAGTAAATTTCAGTGTCCTTTTTCTTTCTTCCAAATTTAGAAAACTGGTTTACCTGGTAGCTGTTCCAGCTTCCCTCCCCCTGCTGCCAGCTGGCTGTCAGTCTGTCCATCCGTCCTGAACTCTGGACCTGAAGAGACGAGACCGGCGACGGGACTGCAATAAAAAAGAAATAAGAAATAAGAAATAAAAAGCCACAATGAGTCCACAACATTAGATAATAGTATACATTTATATTTTTTAAACAGACAAGAACCAAGGAAGAAGAAATCAAGATGGATAAAAAGTTGAAAATGGTTTTAGAGACAAAGGAGGAGAGATGGTTGTGATGACTACAGCAGTACCACTGACCGGTTCTGGCGAGTACAGACGAGTCACTGCTCATACTTCGGCTCCAGCTCACCACCTGCAGTCTGTACAGACTTCCTGCTTGCAGGCCTGAGAACACACAGCTGTCTGCTGCTGGACCAACCTTCTGCAGGTCCACCAGCTCACCGGAAGCCTGACGACAACAATGCAACCATAGCATAAAGTACAATTCATTAGAGGGGAAGATTTAAAATAACAAGAAAATGAGACAAATTGTAAGAAAAAAAGAACTAAGCACAATAGCAGCAGAAAATGATGCATTTCAGTGTTGCACTGGAAGTCCTAGCAGTGTGTTTACGCTGCTGCAAACAACACAGAAAACTGATCTAAACCAACACAGTCCAGTCGAGAGGTGATAAAACTGTGGATAACTTTCCAGCTTCTCACTCTGGTAATGAAACTTTTGCAGCTCTGAGGTGGATGATCAGATTTAAAAGTTTATCTGTGTGATAATTATTGCAAAGATCTGAAAGTTAGGCTTTTTCAGGTTTGATGCTTCATGTCTTTATTTAGTGCGAAACGGCGTTAATGCACCAACAGTTAATGTGCATCATCCATAACAACAAAAGAAAAAATCTGTGAGAATAATCAGGGAATTAGAGTAAGTTATTCAAGAGCAGCTGTTGCATCAGTGCTGCAGGTTCGTGGCGACGACACCCAGAGCACCCGTGTCTGAATCTAAGGAGGGTCTCCATTTATTCTCAACAACCACATATGACCACAAGCTCAAACATAAAATTAGATCTGAAAATCAGCATCAGACTTGTATGTCTTGAAAAACAGGTCGGAGTCACATTAACAGGGCTGTCATCCCACCTGATGCTCCTTCCTGCTAGCTGCTGGCCTGTGATTGGCTGTCGCCTCGGTGATGCTGTACAGAGACAGGTCATAGATGTCTATGTGGCCATCTGAGGGACGCCAGGAGAATCTGAGAGAGGAGGTGTTGACCCACTTGACCGTCAGATTACTGACCGCAGCTGGACCTGAACCAGAGCACAACAGACCATCTATAAAACTTTATCCACCAATCATCATCTTTATTTCAGACAAAGGTCACTCACGTGTTTGACCATTTGCTGCGGCAGCTTCCAGGGAAGCCACGCCATCGCTCAGCGTCACCATCTTCACATGGTACCACTTCCCTGAGGTCAGGCCCTCCAGCCGCTCTCTTTGACTGTGCGCTGCAACCGATCGATTGATCAGAGCGAGGCCGGCTTCGTCCAGCAGCTGCAGGCTGTAGCTGTCGTACACGCCCACCGGCCGCTCCCAGCTGACGGTAAGGCTGTGGGTGGTGTGGTCGTTGTCGGCCTGTAAGGCTGTGACTCTGGCAGGAGCTGCAGGAATGTAAACAAATAAATCAGTGAGGAAATCTGTTGAAGCTGGGTTGATCAACATGTATATGACGTATTTATGATGTACATAATCCATTACATATCTAACCTGCTCTGCTTGTGGCTGTGTTGCTATTGGTCAGTTTCCCACTCAGTGATTGAACAGTGATGATGTAGGCGTGGCCTGAGATCAGCTCCAAAAAGTCCAGAGAGGTGACGTGTTTGGGGACAGGACGAGTATCAATGGCAACTCCATCCTAAAGAGAGACACCACAGCCTTCATCTTTATTCCTTCAATTCATTACACATCCATCCTGCATCCATCCAACATCAACTATAACCCTAACTCATCTCTCAGCTGTTACTACTTTTCATTTATCTGGACCAGTTTCTGATCTGATCCTTATGGAGCTTCAACAAGCTGCTGAATCAGAGTGGTTAGAACTGAAGAAGGTTGGATGTTTCTCAGAAAAACAGATCATGTTAAATAACTTGTTGCTCACTATGGTTGACAGAGACGTGATGTACATGTCCAGGTCTCCATCTCCAGTTGTCCAGGAGGCCAACAATCCACCTACAGCATCTGTCAGACCGGGTTGAGGAACCATCCGCAGGTTCTTTACAGCACTGGGAACTGTGGAAGCGACATTTTGGATGTGGATTTACCAAACCTATACTCTGAGAAGTTTTAACTACGTTTGTGACCAGATCCGCAGCTGTCCTACCTGTCCGTCCCTCCAGAAACTGGGCCTTCTGGTACTGACCACTAAACGTTGACACCAGGATCTTATAAAGCCGCCCGGGAGTCAGAGAGGTAAGCAGGTGGTGTTGGATCTTGCTTCCCAATGTCACCGGAGGAAAAACCCGAGTGTCATTGAAGAGCACAGTGACCTGGGGGCACAAAATCAGAATATTTCAGGGTGACCTCAGCTGTAAAGATCCAATGTGGGAATTACTACCATCTAGTGGGAAAGATGGGTGCAGCACAGTAGTGAATGTATGGTGGCCATCAGCGGCTAAACGTCTTCCAGATATGAAGATGTTTTTATGTGTGAGAGGATTCAGTGACCTCAGGTGCAACGATGACTGCACTACAGGTAACTACATGTGTACCGTCTTCTTCTGTGGTGGTTTCAAGGCGCTACTTATCCCAAACAGAACTCTTGCTCCTATTAAACAAAGCTGCTACTGCAGTTTTAAGCTTGTTTGTCCATTCAGAGACACCGTAGTAAAAATGGTGGCAGATGCCATGTGGACCCATGGTGAGTAGATAGAAATGCTTCATTCGAAGAGGATAAAAACATGGAAGTTATTTTAGCAAAGTGATGAAATAACTATAAAAAACGTTTTTAATGATAAATTATTTTTTTTTGTCATTGACCTTTGATCCTATTGCATACTGCACCTTTAAAATTCTCATTCATTTAAAATCTGTAAAATAAGTTGATTTTGAATAAATCCAGGTCTGCATATTGGAGTCATTAACTATGCAATTAGATGAGTTTTATCATTTTGTTCACCGATTCATTATAAAAACATTTTTAAAGAAAACTTATCTGGTCGCAGCATGTCAAATGTCAGATTTTATTTGCTTTTTTCAGATTTCTGCCATAATAATCTAATAAAGTAAGTGAAAGTGCTCATTTTGGTTTCAAGAAATACTGATAAAAAACAAAACATCAGTACAATAATCCAGACAGTTTGCTGACCTCATAGTGGTCCACATCTCCAGAGGCGGGGCTCCAGGTGATGTTCAGGTGAGAGGTTCCTGCATTGCCTAACAGCAGATTGCTTACAGCTGCTGGAACTACAAGACAAATAATCAGTAAGTAAACAAACTTTTAAAAAAAACATGTTAAAATGTATCTTGGACTCACGGGTTCGACCGTCAGTGGAGACACTGCTGACGTAGTCTCCACTCCATGTTTCCACGGTGACGGTGTAGAGTCTCCCTGGTGTCAGGGACAAGAAGACACACTCGTTGTGTCCGGCAGAGACACTTTTGTTCTGCAGAACGCTGTGGTTGTAACTGATCAGAACCACATAGCGGTCCAGATCTCCAGCTGCATGGCGCCAGTACACCTGAAGAGACAACACAGCAGTTCTGACCTAATGATCCAGACTCTTGAGGCCGATTATTGGGAGCTGATTGTGGCGTTCCTCAGGGTTTGGAATTTGGCCCACTTTTATTTCCAGTATACTTTTGTTTTTTAATTTGATGTTTTCTAAAAATAGATTTAATAAAATTAACATAAGAAAAAGGGATATGCTTTAAAACTGGTGTGCTTGGTGTGGACTTTTTTTGGTGTGGATTTGCAAATGGTGCTGTTGCAAATTTATTTAGTTGCTCCTAAAACTGGTCAAAAATGTGGGTGTGGAATCTTTAACTTAGCTTTTCGTTTGTCATTAATAAGGAGCAACAGGAAATTCAGCCAAATACATTCTGCGTTTAAGAAACTGGTCAGGAAGAAGCAGATGTGACTCATTTAATGGGCAAAGTTACAGAGTAAGTAGTTTGGGAACATAAGAAAAATCAACAGAACCTGGAGCTAAAGATTTAACATCCAATTGCTGACCAACACATAGTCTTGCTGCAAACCTCTGAACATTCAACAAGACAAGTTTGATCTAAAAGACCGAAACATCATCTGTGACGCACCTTGAGGAAGTCGTCTCTTGCAGAGTGAACAGCTGTTGGATTTTGCACAGTTGCCGGTTCTGAAAATCAGATAAAAAATTAAAAAAATTTGACAGAAAAATCTGCTGATTTAAACTCCAACACATCACAAATAAAAATCTCAACAAAATACTTAAACATGAAGACAAATCCAGCAGATCCTTACGTGTTCTAGCCTGAACCATGGTGGTGTTCTCCAGATCACTGCTCCTCGTTACTATGACAACCGAGTAAAGCCTTCCAGCGACCAACGAGCTAAAGGAGCACTCGGGCAGTGAGGACCTGGACACGGCCAGTGTGTGAATGGTCCGGCTCCTGTCCTGAAGACGGACCAGGTAACTGTCCACCACACCTGCTGCAGGACGCCACGACACCTGCAGAACATCTGACTTGCCGCCATTGGCAACAGTCACCTCGGAGACAGACGCCGGGGCTGCGAACATAAGTCAGTTGCAGTTGCAAAACAAAATATTTGTCACAAGTCATTTCAAGTAACATGAAAATTACTAAATAAAAAAAAAAAAGAAAAGTAAGCAAATAAATTCAAAGTACTTGGAAAAATGTAACGGACAATGATTTTTTTTCTTTATATTTTTACACATTTCATAAACAAAGAAAAATCTTGACCAGGTTACATGAGAACAGCAGGAAGTACAAGTCGACTCAGAAGTCGTCAACTATCGATCGGTAGGTCATCTGAGGCAGCTGTAGGCGGAGTTTGTTTTTGTTTTTTCAGTTGGTAGGCTGGCAGCAGAATAACACACACACACACACACACACACACCTTGAAAATAACCGATAAATTTTATGGGAACACAATAGGTGGGCTGAGCAGGAAGTGTGTGTGTGTGTGTGTGTGTGTGTGTGTGTGTGTGTGTGTGTGTGTGTGTGTGTGTGTGTGTGTGTGTGTGTGTGTTTATATAGCTATCTTTGTGAGAATCCTGGTGGGCTTATAAATACATTTGCAAAGTGAGGAGATTTTTGGTCCTATTTCTAATAAAGCTTCACTGAGCTGTTTTGGAGCAGCTCTTTACATGTTTTAGGGTCCATAAATGATTTGAGGGTCCACGTTAGAATCAGGTTTAGGTTTGGATGAAAGGCCTTAAGAATGCACTACATTTGTAGTGATCCCCCATTACGGTTGATGCACAAAAACTTGTGTGTGTATGTGTGTGTGTTTGAGTATGTGCAGGAAACCTTTGAGCCCTGGGAGTGTCTTTGTCTGTGTGGAACATTCCTGACTTTCTTTTTTGGCGTTCTAGCTATTGTTCTAAAAGCTGCCTGATGTTATCACATCACACACTTCAATTCAGTGTCTTTGTGAGGACCTCAGCCTTGCATCATCATCACTGCATATAAACATCTGAACTATAAATATATAAACTACACCCTGACCTTTAACCCTTTAAAGCCAGTCTCCAAACAAGCTCTTAATGTCTGCTCCAAAGAAAAGAAAAGGAAACACCATCTACTTTTAAAATATCCTCAGACATGTCTTCAACAACAGCACATCAAACGGTCTTTCAGTAGTTGTGGTCTTATGTAGGTTTGTGTTCAGTATTTTACAACCATAATATGTAAAACATGATTTTTTGGTGGGCTGGATTTCAAAGATTCATGATTAGAAAACATCTGATAGATGAACTGAGGATAAAGATGTAAGTTTAGTTAGTATTTGAGACTAAAGTCCACAATGAGAAGTAGCATTTTCCTTCACATATATGATATGTAAACTGGCTAATTTTTACAACCTTTGTGGCACTCTAAAGGATTTTTAAAGGAACTGTCTAAAATAATTTGGAGATGTGAAAGAAAGAAATAGTTGTTTTTGTTGTGTTTTAAGGTTTTTCATATAAGGACAACTTTAATAAAATAATCTGGTCTGCACACTTCAGAGTGTGCTGACTACGTAGGCTACGGACTGGCCTATGTAGTCCGCATACTCTGAAGTCCATTTAACATTTGTGAAATGGGACAGCCTACCTAGCCAACAAGAATTTCCCATAGCAGCAACATAGGATGCTGAATCACTTAAACCTCTAAAATGACTAAGTTTGCATATTATAGGACACTTCCCAACAAGCCGTACTAGCTGGAGTGTCATGAACTTTAACATTTAACCTACTAACTGAGACCTGGAGAGTCTGAGGTAGTTTCTGAGCATTGCACGGTCTAACTTTTGCCTAAGCTTGCTAGCACTGAAGTTTGCAGAGGTTACGGTTATTAAAACGGTGCAATTTCCTCTTTCTGTAATGACTATATTTGGCCATTTGTTTGACAAGTTTAAGATTTACAGAAAAAACTGATCTTAGAAAACGTAGTTGTGTAGCTCAAGGAGCAGATTTTATTCTTATTGTGGTTTTATGATGCACTGAATTAGTAAAAATCAGGAAATCAAAGTGAAAATGATAAAAAGTTTGTTTTTCTGACAGATGAAGCCTCCATCAGAAGCTTTAACTTATATTCCAGTAAGTGTCATGTTACAGTGGATCATCATGTTTGGTTTGTGTTTATTGTTCAGTGTTCCTGTTCTGCTGGCTGTTTGGTCAACAGCTTCATTCAGTGTTTCCTGATACAGGAGCCGATTGTGTTCGATGGGGAAGTCCTGCATGGGAATGTTGTATTGACACAATAAAATCCCAATTGACCGGCAATCAAACCGCGTTACGTAAATGAGTGTCTGTCTGTGTTTGTTTGTCATTACTTCTTCAGAATGTTTTCCCTAGCTGCCTGAACAATAAGTTCCACTGCTGAAAACAATCTCCCTCTTTCTTTGTTAATCCATTTTTCTTCTCATAACACACAGAAGAAAGCTGCAAGTGTGTGAGAACAAACAGTGGAGCTGACTCAGTGTTTCAGGCTGTATCATCTCACCTGTGCGAGCCTCCAGACTGATGGGTTTGGACCGCAGGTCCACGCTGACGGTGGCGCCCTGCAGCCTGTAGAGGGCTCCAGGTGTCAAACCAAACAGCAGCAGAGAAGAAGAAGCAGCCGGAACGCTGTGGTTCTGAACCACAACACTGTGGAAGATAAATTACGATCTAAAAAGTCTGAAACCACCCCGTCATATCTTCATGTTTACAGGAAATATTTACGGAAATCTGATGAAACATCTTAAATAACAAATAAATACAGAATGAGGTGGAGCCGAGACCCGACTCCAGATAAGTGGCAGATAATGGCTGGATGGAGATCGAAAATTTCATTTGTCCAGTTCTAAGATGTTTGACAGTGAAATTCCACACAATTTCAACCCTCTGAGAAGATTTCTGCCATGTCTTTAAGCCATCTTTAAGAATATTCTCCAGGATCCTTGAAGGACTTTCCAGGAATAGTTCTCCAGGATCCTTGAAGGACTTTCCAGGAATAGTTCTCCAGGATCTTTGAAAGAGTTTCCAGGAATAGTTCACGATGATCCTTGAAGGACATTTTCTAAAACTCTTATTTGGATGTTTTGCCTTTTCTTCCAGATGATCCCACATTGCTTCAATAATGTTGAGGTCCGGGTCCTGGGGAGGATCCAGCCCTCCGTCAGACCTGTTGAGGTCCGGGTTCTGGGGAGGATCCAGCCCTCCGTCAGACCTGTTGAGGTCCAGGTTCTGGGGAGGATCCAGCCCTCCGTCAGACCTGTTTACACTGATCTTCAGTCCAGTTCTTGTGTCATGTGGCATACCTCAGCCTTTTCTGGCTTCTTGACAGCTATGTTTCCATGGAGACCATTTCTTCAGCCAACTGATTTGTCTCCCTGTTGAAGGCAGTGTGCAGCAGCATGTAGGCGCATTTTAACGTTTTCCATGTATAAGTCACTTTTAATAAAAGCTTTTTAAATTTTTGACCTCAAGAGAGCCTTGGTCAACTTTTATTTCTTTGCAGCTGGAAAGATGTTACACCACATCCAACTATACGTTTGTCTTTATTCTGTTGAGGTATTTAGAAAAGCAACAGTTTTAGATTCCCAAAACAGCGGTTCTGTGTGGATGAAACGTCCAAACCATAAACACGTCCCCGCAGTGATGGGCCGTAGCTTTTATGTGTTGACACAACAGTAATCGCATCATGTGATGCAGAAAGAAAAGGATGCGAGACTCACCCATCTCTCATCAGGCTCATCATATAAGACTCCACATCTCCTGGTGGTTTTTCCCATGATGCCTGCAGGCTGTTGACTCCTGAGCTGCTCATTGTGATGGTACGCAGCGTCTCTGGAACTGAAACACACAACTCCTTTACTGCACAGGAACGTCAGGATTTTATAAACACATGAAATGAAAATCTGCTCCAGCTTCCCTCCAGGAGGCTGATCCACTCACATGTCCTCCCCTCTACCGACACAGACGTGTTCAGTTTCCCGCTCCGGGTTGTCACAGTGATGGTGTACAGTCTCCCAGGTGTGAGTACATTGAAAGTGCACTCCCTCATGTTAGGCTCCAACTCTCTGGTATCCATGGTGAGGTTTCCTACAAGACAGTAAGAATCGGAAAAAACATCATCCTTTCTGAGTTCATGTTGTTATGCATTATGCAAAGTTCTGGCGTTACCATGACGAATGGTAAGGAAGTAGCTGTCACGCGACCCAGAAGGGGCGTGGCTCCACATGGCACTGAGCGAGGTCTCATCTGCATGGCGAATGTGGAGGTCGGACACCGGAGCAGGAGCTGCAGAGAGGGATTTAAACCGGGATGATTCCGATTTTATCACCAGAATTTCTCTATCTTAATCTACAGTCTCAGTCATAAACTAACATGTTTCAGAATTTTTATTTAAGATGGATATTTTTAGTTAAGTTCATGTTTAAATAATATCTTTTATGCTGGCAGGTGTCAGCAGGCTAAGCGGAACGGAGCTTCGGTGGCTCTCTGAGGCAAAAACTGGGGCGTGGCAATGGGAGAGGCCATGGAAAATGGCTTCTGGACGGCTTCGAGGAGATTCTGGTCGACCATCTGACGACTCAAGAAGAGGAAGCAGTTCTCCATCAACACTGTGTACAGTGCGGATAGGGGCCTGCTGACCTCGACTCCGGACATTGTGGGTTGGTAGAGGGAATATTTTGAAGACCTCCTCAATCCAACTAACACGTCTTCTGATGAGGAAGTAGGATCCAGGGATCCAATTATGGGCTGTCCTATCTGAGGTGGGTGGCAGGGCCCCAGGGGGGTGGATGAGGTCCGCCCAGAGTCCCCCAGAGGAGTTCACATATCTCGGGGTCTTGTTCACGAAGGGAAGGCTGGAGCTGGAGATCGATGGGTGGATCAGTGCTACATCAATCAGTTGTAGTGAAGAAGGAGCTGAGCCAAAATGCAAAGCTCTCAATTTACCGGTCGATCTACGTTTCTACCCTCACCTATGGTCACGAGCTGTGGGTAGTGACCAAAAGAACAAGATCGCAAATACAAGCGGCTGAAATGAGTTTTTTTCTGCAGGGTGGACCCAGAGGAAGATCCAGGACATGCTGGACAGACTACATCTCTCACTTGGCCTGGGAACACCTCAGGATCCCCCCGAACAAGCTGGCAAATGTGGCCAGGGAGAGGAAAGTCTAGGCTTCTCTGCTTAGGTAGCTGCCCCCACAACCCGACCCTGGATAAACGGAAGAAAATTGATTAATGGATTAATGGATGGCTAGCAGGTGTATCGTGAGTGTAATGAGCCATCAGGTAAATGTCTTAGCATCAAAAACAGTCTGTATTTAGACTCAGAAAGAGAGCAAACAGACAGCTGTGTGTTATAGTAACAAATAATCAGAGGAGAGGTTGCAGCTCATATGCGGTTGTAAAACTATTTAAAGCTGGTTTATTTGGTCCCAAAGAGCTTTAATCCTCTTAAACTGATCCTTGATGTGTTCTGGATCCTCCTGATTTGTAAACTAAGCTGTGGTTGCAGCATTCCTGCTCAGACAATCACCACATCCATGGTGGTAAACATCAGGTCCGCTTCATCGGAGCAGCAGTAGAAGGCTGCTTCTACCTGCAGGCGGTCAGAATGAGGTGACTGCAGCTAATTTAAATATTCTAACGAAAACTGAATACTAAACAACAAAAAATGATGTCACATCGGAAAGGCAGCTGCACGCTGATATTAGCCATACAATTTCTCTATAAGTCATGCTGTCCGAGAGTCATCAGATTAACTTGTTTTTTTTATTGTATCGGTGTTCCGATCTCACCTGTTGATCCAACACAGCTGCTTTCGGCTGTCAGACCTCCACTCTCTACTCTCAGAACTGCTCTGTACAGCTTTCCAGGTGTTAGTTTCATCCCGGGAAAGCTGAAGTTTACAGCCTTCTGGTCCACAACGGTACTGGTTAACTCCTGAAAACCGTCCAACAGGAAAAGCCTGTATTTCTCCCAGTGACCAGCAGGGGGCGACCAGGTCAGGACAAGGCCACCAGAGGACGAAGGAGACAAAGAGAGCAGAGACGGCGGCACCGGGGCTGAAGACGGGACAAAGACTGGATAAGAGGAATAAAAGAGTAAACAGAAAGGAGAATTGACTCATCGTCCTACCTGTCCTGACTGTGGTTTCTGATTGGTTAGTCAGGGTGTCACTCCTGGACGTCACTGCAACCTGATAGGTCGAGCCGGGAGTCAGCTGGTGGATGACTACATCTGTGGCATCTGGAGGCAGAATCGTCTCCCAGACCTTCATCCCACTGAAGAAGCAGGTGATGACCAGGGCGTTCACGTCACCGTCAGGGTGTTGCCATGACAACCACAGGCTTGTGCCGTTGTTGACGGCAGTGATGTTGAAAACAGAAGAGGGCACTAGAGAGAAAACAGAGTCATGACATTATTCTTTTCCCTTTTTATCTTCTTTCCTTTGTTTCTCTTCTTCCCTCTCTTTTTGCCTTTTTCTGTTCCAAACAAGTTCTTTCGTCCATCTTTCCTTTAATGCTTCCTCCTTTTCAGTGGTGTAGTCTACGTGATACGCAGGTATACGCCGTATACCCACTAGAAAAGATCACAAATTTCCGTATAACCACTACAAATTGCTCAAAGATGCGTATCAACATCTTTTGTGACATAACTTTCACTTTCCCGGTCATAAATTAGCCACAAAGCCGGCCCGTTTAGACCATGAGGAATTCCGTCTAAAGTGACGTTGAGCCGCCCCAGAGAGAAAGCAGCTTGGCCATCTGTCCTGATCCTGACCTGCGTCCCTTAACGCCTGGTGGCTGGTTGCTAGACAAGCGCGAATTAAAGAGTGGCGGATGAGAGGAAGAAGATGCAGCAGAAAAAGAAGAGGAAGAAGATTTCTGGGGCGGTACGATGGAGAGGGAATGCAGAGAAAAAAACATGAAAAGAAAACAAAGTCAAATCACACTGTTTCAGTGTGTCAGTGAGTGTGTTGCTACTGGTTCAGTTTCCACTGTCGATTCGAGGGACACTGCAGTTACACACTTACGGACGAGGAGGTGAGCCTGACGCTGTCAACCTGGGCCACGTTTCAGAAAGCGGGTTTAGTGAAGACTCAGAGTTGGTCAACCCAGAGTTGCGCTTTAAATTCAGTTTGTTTAACCCGCTTAAAGTAAAGTAAAACAAGCCTTTACACACTATATGACAGCAATTTAAGAACACACCCATCATTGTCTCTCTCAAAGTCACACAGACATCCACATATATGCACAAATAAAGCCATCTCCCCTCCCTACATTATACACAAACAAGAACTCCAGTTTCTGTTTCTTAGTACAAAAATAATAAAAGTAATAAACATCTGGCTTGATGCCGCTGTGAGGAAACAATATCTTGGGGAACCG
This sequence comes from Melanotaenia boesemani, assembly GCF_017639745.1. Lineage (NCBI taxonomy): Eukaryota > Metazoa > Chordata > Actinopteri > Atheriniformes > Melanotaeniidae > Melanotaenia > Melanotaenia boesemani. The sequence continues at coordinate 4,021,425 of NC_055704.1, forward strand.
ATCACACCAAGAGCCAGCCCACCCATTTCCACAGAGGCCAGCACAGCAACCACCCAGATCAGGGCAGGCCAGAGTCCACATCACAGCTGTAGGACTGCAGAGCAGTACCCCCAGCCACTGGGACAAGGGCGATCACCACGGCAACAACCCCCAGTCCAAGCAGGCAAAGCTCCTGGGGCGAAGGATCCCCACGAGGAAAGGAATGACTGTTATACATCTTGTGTTGTTTACATTTAGATAACATAACCAGTCTTTCATGATCTCAGTTATGTGTGGATGCAAACTTTAATAATTACTGTGGTGCTCATTAGCAAAGTATACATTTATGAGCAGTTGCTGCTTTTGGGAAGGGTGCTGGGGGACAGATGTTACACCAGCACATGATGTATGAGGGTGGAGGGTGGTTGGGGGGGGGATTAGAGTATACCCACTAGAATAAACTAGACTACACCACTGCTCCTTTTGTAACTTCTGCTTACTTATTTCTTCTTTTCTTCCCTTCTTTCAGAATCAGAAATACTTTATTAATCCCAGAGCGAAATTGCTGCATTGCAGCGCTGCTTAAACAGTGGTGTACAGGGAAGAAAAAAGAAAAATGAATGCAGAGTGAAGAGTAGAATAAGGTCCTGTTTAAATAAAAATAAATCTCCTTTCCTCTCATTTTCTCCCTCTCTACCTGTCTGAGCCTCGATCATCCTGCTGTTCTGCAGCTCGCCAGTCTCCGTCACCACGGTAACGTTGTACAGCCGCCCAGGCGTCAGGCCAGTCAATGAGTGTTGCGTTGTTGTGCTTTCCAACGTTTCATTTTTCAGCAGACCTGCAGACACAGAGGTGAAGAGGAAAAGGTCAAATGACTCAGAAGCAGTTTCTTCATTTGACAAAAACTGATTTACTTTAAAGTGTGACAATTTCTTATATTTTAATGTTTCGCGCCAACTCTCCAGTCAAGCTGGCAACCAGCATGGCAGACGTACCAGACCAATCTGGTCTCTGTTCCCACAGCTGCAGCCTGAAGCGTTGCGTCCTGCCGGACCCGGCCTGCCAGGAAAGGCTGAGGCTGCTGCAGGTCCTGGAGGTCACAGCCAGGCCGACCACCGCTGACGGCACTGATAAAACACGCATTATCTGTCAGAAACCTCAAAACTCACCTTCTAACATCAAACAGTTTTTGGGGTCTGTTTTTGTCTAACCCAGTAGCAGCTGAAGCTTTTAATCCCAGTCAGCATCAGACATGATGTTTCCAGCCTCAGCTGTCAGATTCTGAGGCTAAAATGATGTAAAATGAATGTATGAATAGATATAGCAGCAAAAAGGTCGACCAGAAGAAGAAAGCAGAATTTATTACTAACAGAACTTTGTAGAAATAACACACAGATCAACAGTGACCAAACCTTTTCTCATCTCATCGTTCTCTCAAGTCTTGGCTTTCAGGAGAAAAATATTGTTATTGAAACAAACACACAACAGAAACTATTTCCATGTTTCCACTTTTTCCTCATTTCCAGTTATTCCTGCTACTATTTACCTGCTATCCTCACTAAACCAACTCCAGCTCAGCTGCTTTGTGGCCCCACCGTGCATCAGAAACGTCTTCTTGGCTTTATTCCAGCCATAGAGGAGCATTATTTTTCTTCTTTTCACACACACATAGAACTTTCTGCTCACTGGTTGATCTTTGGCTGCTCCTGATTGGACGTTACCGTCAATCTAAGCTCTCTGATTGGTGGAAAGTCTGACAGGAAGGGGTTTCACCATCATGTCCAGGTCTAAATAGAGGTCTCTTAGCAACATAGTAGTGATGGTGATGTTTTTATGGTGAAATGTGATAAATAATGCTGTTATTATGGATCATTGTGGATTTACCAGATAGTCTCTGAATAAAACTACATTTAGTGGCTGATTGTAAACCTCCTGGACGGGATAGAAATGCCTGGTAAACTTCCGTAGATCACCTAAAGAGTAAAATATCCATCACGATTCACCCTACAGAGCTACACACTACTGAGACAGACCTCTGAGAGATCTACTGGAGGTTTAAAGGGTAAATAATCATGAAAACTGCAAAGTCTTGTATGAAATTAGCTGATTCCTGAAATATCGTGACTCAGAGAGCTGAAGGAAGAAACTTTGTTTGTCCCAAAGAGGCTGTCGAGGCGGAGATGTTGCATTTTGATTGTCTGACCTGTGTCTGAAGCAGCAACACAAACACACCTGTCAGCCCACAGAGGGAGGTGCTGTGTGAAAACACCTTCAGAGTGAACACACCTCCCACCGTGTTCGCACTATGATAGCAAGGCCACAGATGGAGGTGACGGATCCTTTCCCTGCTCAAATTTTCCCGAACTTCAGATTTAAAAAAACTTAAATCACTTTGAAGGAACAGCCCCACAGTTTTACAACATGTTCAGCTTCTTGTTACTAAGCTAACAGGTTTAACACACTGACCTGCAGTGGTGTGTTTGTTGGGAACATTTTATCAACTGGTGTACGCTCCAACATCTGATTCCTGATGAAATCAAGCAGGTGGTCTGACACAAAACAACCGCTGGATTATTCTGTATAATTCCAGGCTACAACTATAACTGTGGATTCAGTAAACATTCCAAATTCCAGTCGCCAACGCAGTATGAAGCCATACCGTACTCCTGTAGCAGATGATGCTGAATCTAAATAATAAATAAAAATGTTATTTAAGCCAGTGATTCCTAATCCTCGTCCTGTAGACCCACTATCCTGCAGGTCTTAGATGTCTCCCTGCTGCAACACACCTGATTCAAATTAAATGCATCTCTGACAATCTCTGCACAAGTCTGCCATTCACCCATTCGTTTGAGTCAGGTGTGTTGAAGCAGGGAAACATAAAATAGAATATCTTTATTGTCATTGTAACAAGTATAAGGAGATTTAACGTGAAACACCAAAAGTCTGCAGGACAGTGGGCCTGGAGGACCAGAGTTGGGGATCTCTGATTTAAGGCATCATTTTGGCCAGCAGTAAATCTGAAGGACAGATTGTTAAAAGACTTGAAATTTATAGACAGCTGCAATGTTCCCTTCACTGCGAGGAAAACCGGGAGAAGAGGTGGAAATCAGTATTCTGAACAGGATTTGTTATGTTTCTATAAAAGTCACAAATATTTGATAAACAGTTTTTAATTTGAAGCAGCCTGCCCACCTTCTGCCCTGCAGGTTGTACATGTTTCCTGCTGCACATGTGCATCAAATTAATGTTTGAACAGCACATGACAACAAGCTGTTGAGAAGATCCATTTCATCTGAATCAGGTGTGTTGGAGCAGGAAACATCTAAAACCTGCAGGTCTGAATCCCTCGAGGACAGACATTGGACATCCCTGATTTAAAGTATGTTTCAATCCAGCTGTTAAAATGTAATTTTTTATTTTTAAATTCCCCAGCTCTGACATTTTATCATCTTGTTTTAGAAAAACTAACATTTTGAGATCCTCACAAATATGACCAAGTTCAGCTATTGACTCTGATGTCCTGACAACTTTCCTTTCCTCACAATAACGACTCCTCTAACACATGATCAGCTGTTGAGTTAAAAAAGATGTACTAAAGCCTTCATAGCGGTAAGGCCGGTCAGTGGATGGAGCCTCCGGAGATAAGAAACCAGCAATGCTTCACTATAAGTGTTTTGAGCTGCTGAGAAGGTTACCGTCGGGACTCGACTGGGTGCAGCAACACCCCATTTCCTCCCAACGCAAGACACATGTACGCAAACACACATATGCACACACCCGCACGCCCTTTCCCAGTGCTTCCCACAGAATAAAGAAACAATGGAGACAGGAAATGGCTGAACCCTGAGCTCTGCCCACCATGGAAATACACGGTGATGGTTCAACTTCTGTTCTGGAGGCAGGCCAGCATGGAGACAACACACATAACATGTACTTTTATAGCTCTATCACTCTCCCTCAGCAGGGCAGAGGTTCCTGTAGCTAATCACAGAGCTGCAGAGGGGAAGCTTCATGACATTAACCCCCAGGCACACAAACACAAAGGAGGGGGAGTCGGGTTCGTCCACTTCAAACGACGAGCGGTCAGAGATGGAAACAAAAGAAGTGAGTTCAGCGTTTGGAGAAGCTTTACCTCCATTGATGCACTTTTATGTGCTTTTGCATTTTGATTTCTAGCATTTTTGATCATTTTTCCATATCTTTTAAAGGCAAGGGATGCAAAGGCGTGCATTTTTTAAGGTTCTCAATTTTTAGTCTGTATCATTATATTTTTAAATGTGGTATAAATTACACCTAATGTGTTCCCTACACACCACAAAGTGTACACTGAAACACATTTAAAATTACTACTGACCTACAACAGTAAAATTTGTGTGTGTGTGTGTGTGTATATATATATATATATATATATATACATATATATATATATATATATATATAATGGGAGTATTTGGCACTAAGCAAAAACTAATAATGAATATAAATGGATTTTGTTGCTACTTTTTAATATAAACCAGGCTGCAATAGTCAAATATTAAGTAATTAATTTGGCAATAATGACATTGAAAATTAATCTTTTTTGTTATTATTTATTTTTAATTATAAAATGGAGTCGTCACCTTGACCAAAGCATGGGAATTTACAAGTTAAAAACATAAGAAATTAATAATATATAAATGTATGATTAGGACTGAAAATAAAAGTAAAAAAAAATAAAAATCAAATTTTTTTTTATCCTTATATATTATATGATATTTTATGTGCACTTTTATGATACCTTAGGATACAAAAGGAAATTATTTTAAAGGGATAATTGAGAGTTCAACTCCTGACCCTACACCTGGAAACGAGATGTTAACCCTTAACTCCCGGTAGCGGAGGCTGCAGGTGCAGTCAAGCTATAAATGAAAGTTTAGAGAAATTCTAGGCCAGAAATCTAGATAATGAAACACTGAAGGTGCATGGATGGAAGTTATTGTGTATATTGTGAATATTTCTCTCTCCTCACCATCTAGAAGCTGTGAGATTCTCATCCTGCTTTCTGTCTGTTCACCTGATGCTGATATTCATCACATATTGTTCCTTCTGTGTTTAGAAGGAAGCAGCTTCACAGCTTTAAATTCATCCTGCTGATTTTTTACCTTTTAGTTAGTAAATCCTGAACATTTTAGCCTTCTTTGTCATAAATATTTGATTTTATAAATATATATGAAGAAATATTTTAACTGTTGGTGTTTAAAGAGAAAACTGCTGCTAAACCTGTTTATGTGTTTAGTGCAGGGGTCTGCAGCCTTTCCAATCCAAAGAGCCATTTTTCCCTCAGCCAGCTAAATAAAACTCCTTTAGAGACGCAAATGTTACGAGACTTTTCAAAAAGGCTACTTAATATATATTTTTGATCAAGAGCCACCATAGGATATTTGTTATTATTGAAGAACCACATTTTAATTTCCATTTTTAGGTTTTAAAATAAAGAAAAACATAAAACCTTTATAAAAAGAGGATGAACAGGCATTCTTCTAAATGATGTAGATAATTGTGGAAAATGATATAAAGTGAAAAAAAAGAAAGATAAAAAGATAGATTTAAAAAAATAATTTAGCCACGTATTTAGAGGCATTGTGGAAGTTCCAGAGAGACACTTGCAGCTCCAGAGTCGCAGGTTGGAGACCCCTGATGTAGTGTTTGTAAACCACAATTTACTGCATTTTCTTTATATAGCTGTAGGCCTTCTTTTAAAGGAAAGAGACATTTTGCAAGTAACAATGTGATTAATCGCGATTGATCACAGCATGTCATGCAATTAATCACAATTAAAAATTTTAATCATTGCCCAGCACTACTATTGATACATTCATTTTACATCTTTTTACCCTCATAATCTGACAGCTGAGGCTAGAAACATGTTTGATGCTGACTGGGATTTAAAGCTTCAGCTACTACAGGCTGGGTTAGACTAAATAAACCAGGTGGAGCAGAAATAGCAGAAAATGGCTCGGGGCTTTAGGGTTAAAGAACTGACAGAGCTTTCCTGTTTGTGAGGACTTACTGGTCTGTACGTTGACCTCTGCAGACTCCCCGTCTCTCTGCGATCGAACCTGCAGCTGGTAGGCGGTTCCGGGCTCCAGGTGATGCAACACACAGGTGAAAACCTCTCTGGTGCTATTGTTTCCTCCATCATCCCCTCCTCCATGTAGCTGGTTGGTTTCCAGGTAGTTTGCTCCTCGCTCATCCTCTCCTTGCTTCATGCCACTTATCTCATTTGGTTCCTCCTCTCTGTTTCTTCTTCTACATGGAGAAGTTTCTTCTGCAGCATCTGGTGATGTCACATAGAAGAGGCAGTCGTGCCCAGCTGTGCTTACAGTCAGTGATATGGAGTCCAGGCTGGATTGTGTTTCAGAAACAGAGATGCTACAAGGGACGACATGGTTTACGGTGGCGGCTGCAGTGATCACCTCCTGACAGAAAGATCAACACAAACATCAAGACTTGAAGCATCAGACGGTGTTTCTCCTCAGAGATACTAATACTAATTTAAAACTAAAACAGACAGGATTATCAACAACAATGTATTTTAACACAAATACTATTTAACCCTAGAAAAGTTTAATCTTATCAGCATCTTATTAAATAAACCAACATTAAACTGGACTGACTGAGTTTCTGACTGCATGAACAGTAAGGATGAGATTATTGTGTTAAAATCTTATCTTCTTATGGTGCAACAGGCTGCATATCTTATTATCCAGAAAGTCACAGGAGTCTCAGAGGAGCTTAGAAATATTTAAATAAATATAAATCAACTGATTATAAAATGATGCATTTAGTTTAAAATGTGACAGTACTCCAAGCAGGGAGTTTCTACAGATGCTTTGATGCAGGAATGTTTGTGAACCTGCAGCTTGTTTTCCATGGAGGAGGAAACATGTTTTCCAGTCAGCTTTAAAATCTACAAGGGACAGGTGTCCAAAATAAGAGGGTGTAGATGCTTTGATCCTATTGTTCTGGTCAACATTCAGGCTTCAGAGGAACTGAGGGCCAAACTGAGGCTTAAAGTCCACTAGAATCTTCAAATCTTCCAACTTTGGTTACTGTTAAGATTTATAAGTGAAAATCCGTGAACTTTGGATCTCACATTTCTCTTCTTCTTTTTTTTAGATAAGCTAAGCAGTCCATGATTGTTTTTTCATGTGTGGTGACGAAGTTCCCAAAATGAGAAATGAATTAAAATCTCTCCAGAAAAATAAATGATTAAATACATCTACAAAAAATGAACAACCACCATCACCAACTATTTGATGTAAACTCCTGTTTTATTTGTGAAGATTGTTTCAACCAATAAATAACTTTGATCCAGACTAAACAAGGTAGAACTTCCTTATTTTGCAACTTGATCCTGGAATTCCCTCCAGGACACCTTACAGCTCAGTAACTTTTAACAATTTAAAGCTTTATTAGGAACTTATTTAACTGAAGTCTGTAAATGCTGATCTCCAGATGATTTTATGAATGTGTTTGAGAAACACTGAAACTGGACACTGTTATTTCTGTCTCGTACCACAATCTAACACCACTTTTATATTTCTGATGATTTACTAGAACGTATGTGTAATATTATGTGGTTTACCAGTTTACCAGTTTGGTCAACCATGTGTTGTAATTTTAAAGTTCTATATGAATAAAATGGTACATTCATTCATTTTCTGAACCACTTGGTCCATTATGGGTCGTGGGTAAGCTGAAGCCTATCCCAGCATTAACAGGTGAGAGGCAGGGTACACCCTGGACAGGTCACCAGTCCATTGCAGGGCCAACACATAGGGGACAAACAACCATTCACACTTGCACACACTCCTGGGGAGAATTTAGAGTCATCAATTAATCTAACAAGCATGTCTTTGGACGGTGGGAGGAAGCCGGAGAACCCGGAGAGAACCCACGCATACACGGGGAGAACATGCAAACTCCACACAGAAAGGCCACCACCCTCAAGGTTCGAACCTCCCCCCAGCCGAGATTCGAACCAGCAACCTTCTTCCGGTGAGGCTGCGGTGCTAACCACCACACCACTGTGCAGCCCCCTTTACAAAAAAAATAAAAAATAAAAAAAGGTACAGCATGTTGTAAGTTTTTCTCCCCATCCCTCCCCACATGTGTTGCCTGGCACTTGTTAGGCCAACATTGTAATAAGAATCTGTCCTGCCTGGTTAAATAAATATTAAATTAAAAATAACTTGAGCATCAGAAGCAGACTGTGAAGCATTGGAGGAAAATGGCAGATGTGCAGAGCAGTGCTTCTCAATCCAGCTCCTCAGGACTCTCTGTGCTGCATGTTTTCCTAGTTTAACACACTTGAATGAAATGAATGGCTCACTAACAATCTTGCAAAGAACTTGATGAGGTAAATGAATTTAAACCGGTATGCTGGAGTTGCTGGAAACATCTCAGACATAAAGGTCCTGAGGAACAGGATTGAGAAACACTGAAGGAGGACATGAAATCCTTCAGATATCTCTGACTGTTGTCTATGTAAGCTAGCAGCAGAGTCTGTGTTCCAGTTGGTTTCATCTTTATTTATTACTGGAACATTTACAGCAGAAAATCCCAACTATTTGAGGATTTCCAACATGAGCTGATTTTACTGAGACGTTGCTGAGGCATCATGTGGATCCTTTCTGGTGCTTCCATCTATACAGACCATTTGTTGCTGACCAAGACCTGCCTTCATGGCCTCTTTCTGCAGGATAATTCACACTGCAAACATGATTCAACAAGGGTTTAGGAAAAATCTCTCTCTAATCAAATGAGCTGGATGAAAAACTCTGATCCATAGAGGACCCACCTTCTGATGCTGGCAGCTTGCAGACCTTCACAGGTTTAATGAAGTCTAAAACTGGGTAGACAAACAAGATCCTCAGCAGGAGGAGGTCCTGATGGTTTCATGTTCAGAAAGTTGTGTCAAATATAAGCAGGAGCCTTTTCTGACGAGGACTGAGCGCATCGAAGCTGAGGGGCTGCATCCTGGATGGGTCATCCAACCATGCATGCAAGTTAAGCCAACATGCAGTTCTTTGGAGGACAAATCCAGGTTCTAAATTTAAACCATCACAGTGAGGTGACAGCTGCTGCACCTCCACATTTTAACACAAATATCTCCATAATACCAACAAAATGAGGAATAATCCTGAAGATCATTAATATTTAACTGATATTGGATAATTATACCTGTAACTCACATTTAAAAAGGTTGAAATATATAAAAGATCATTAAAAGTAACTAAAATCTCTAAAGGATTCCTGAGACTCATGGAGACCAGGTCAAAGACTCCAAAGCTTCAGATGTGACATGATTTGTGTCTATAGAAGAAATATTAACACAGAACTCAGGTTTAATACCACAAGCAAACAAAATGAGGACAGAATAACCCATTATTTGTCATTTCTGCTCCATCCAGAGATGCAGCCATTTAAAGATCTGCAGCAGGAGTGTTGGTGTGTTATCAGCGCCCGGGTCCGGCCGGTCAGCTGACCTCCCGCCTCGGTGCGAGTCATTTTGAGCTGCATGTGCTGAAAACTGACAAGCAGAGCAGAAAATAAAACATGTCGCTGAGTACAGAGTACAGTCCAACCATGTCGTTATCAGAGCCCGTGAGGGGAAGACACGTTCTAATGATTTATTTACTGAATGCATGGAGACACTGAACCTGCAACAGCCTGTTTAAAGAGAACATGTCGTCCCAACAGTCTGGAAATCCTGAGTTTGCAGAATTATATCATTTTAGTCCAATTTTTCCAACAAAGAAACAGTTAATTCTTCCAAGAACAGAAACACATGGAAGTAGATCTTTTTCCTGTTGATCCTGTGCTTTTCATTACATAATCTAACTGTAAATACGGTGATTTTACCTGATTTAAACTTTTAAATCTGCTGGAAGCTGATGGAAATGAGATGTGCAAGTTTTTTTCTATACAACTTTAAATATAAAAGAAAGGGGAGTTGGGTGTGTGAAAATGGAGAGTTAGTGATTATTTATTACTTAGAATTTTTATTTCTTGCCAACATTATGAAACCGTCAACATCATATCATTTGGTTTTTACATTTCAGGCAACAGCACCATAAATATTTAGGCTTAGGGGTTAAGTTGGAGAAAAATACCTAACTAAAGATGACTTGGTCTAAAAGTAGGATTCATTAAGGTTTTTGAGGAGAAAAGATGGCCATATGACCTCCAGAGAAAACTCACTGAAACGTTTAAAAACAAAGTTTCTCAAAGAAAAACTGGAAGAATTTCTATTTTTCTGCCTCAATCAATCTGGAGGAATTTCAGTGTGTAAAGGACAAGATGGACAGTGGTCTCTGATCCTTCAGACAGACCTGCATCAACAATCATTCATTAACAGCTCAGTGTGTTTTCTTTGTAGAACACTTAACTGTAACCTATGAACATAGATAATCTTTCCAAGACTGGATGAATGATGGAAGACTGTCTCACTTTTGTCCCTGCAATCTTGTCTCATTTTATCATGATTCAACCTTTTACTGTCCAGACCCCCCTGTTCAGGTCCAACATGAGATCCTACAGTCCAGCAGATGTTTGCAAACACCAGGAAGCAGCAATGCTGGTATGTAGCATAGCAACATAATGGGAGAAACTCAGCTAAAAGACTCTACCATCACTGGCATCCAAACCAAACAGTCCAAACCCCAAGCAATTATATGGGAATGTAAAAAAACCATGAGAGCACCTCTGTCTATTTCTCTCAGAGACCATCTTCTTTCTAGATCCTCATGGTGTGTCTAAGGTGGATGTGGGGGCTATCCTTGGATCCTCCTGACTGACCATTGATAAAGGGTGTCCATTATCATCACTACCTGATGGCTTCCTAAGGTATTAAAACACCTGGACACTTGCTCAGGTTCACTTTTTACCTTCTACTGTAGCACAGTTCCTCACCAGACATTATTTTACTCCCTAGGACTAAGTGCTGGGGCAAAGCTGCTAAGACATTTATAAACAAATAAAAGTTCTGTAGCACACAGGAAGCCAGTGAGGAGCAGTCAGAACAGACGTGAATATGTTCTTGCCGGTCGGATCAGGCGAAGAGACGAGCTGAATGTGAAAGAGGGATGCCTGGCTGACCCCAAAATACAGCGCATTAAAATAATCTAACCTGGAAGAATCTCTCTTTTATTTAACCTTTAGAACCAGGGAAATTATTATTATTTAACCAGTAAAAAAAATCCTATTGAGATTAAAAACCTCTTTTACAAAGAAGACCTGATCCAAGATAGAAAACACAACGTACCAGTTAAAACACACAAAAGATATATAAAACAAGAAAATTCCTTTCATAAGTGAATTATGAAAAAGGTGTATGTTGTGGAATCAGTCTCAACAAATCTCAGTTTGGATTTAGAAGCGCTCCAGAGAATTAATCCAGTTAGTTTCCAGCTTTCCTGCAATGTGCTCCAAGCAGTGTGAACAGAAGCCTTTTCACCCAAACGGTCTCTGTCAAGTGACGTAACGCTCGGGATAACCGCAGTGCATTGTGGGTAAATCTCCTTCAGGTGGCAGAGCGGCTGTCCAACCCGACGAGAGTAAAAGTCACAGTGGTGTGTCGACATGTTAGTTTGTAATAAACCTCAGAGAGGCAGGGTAAACGGTGTCAACTTATTTCTAAAGTAAAAACCCAGTTTTAACTGCAGCTCCTTTACAAGATTTTACATGTGGTTTGAATGTCAGGGAGTCAAAAAACCCGGCATTAATATATATTTCATTTCCTTCCCGGGCGGACACGGTGGAAATTGATTGTGGCTCCTTTTTAAATTTAAGGTCACCATCTATTTTGTCCCGCACATTTGTGGCAGTTGATTTCAAAGAGGGGGTCAGGGGGCCAAGGTCCACATGGTGGGTGGAGTACTATAACCTCAAAATTTTTCTCATTAAAACTAAAAAAAGATCAGGGCCATCCATGCCTGGATGTCACTAAAACAATCCAACAAAGGTTGAACAGAGCCAGTCATGGTTTCTTAGCGGAATATCGATTTGACAATTATCAGTGCAGCAAATTCCAAATTTCCTTAAAATGTACCCCAAGGGCAACAAGTACAGCGAGAAAAGAAGGGGCCCAAGAATAGACTCCCCGAGATAACATTTACATGTTTTACTGTGCTCCAGGTGACTTTACTCTGACACTTCTGTAGTAATCCCACGTCTTGGCTTTCTGAAGAAACCAGGATTATACACACCAAATTATAGTTGTGGAGATATACGTCGTTTATTTGAGATACGTTAATTCAGATGGGAGGCAGGAAAAATAGGTCTGCTGAGGACGAGGTTAACTCTACAAACAGTGCTGTTAAACTGGGTTCCAACATTTCATACTGTACTGATACAAACTTACATCTCAGTTGTTACTGGACATATGCCCGTATCAAGTATATCTCTTCAGATTTATGAAATGTGATGTTTTTGTCTTTTTTTTAATTTGCTGAAGAAACAGATGCAGTTACAGCAGAGAAAGGTTAAAGTGAGCTGGTTTTTAACTGCAGACTTAAGCTGAAAAGCAAAAATGCAGGAAATAAATGATGATAAACGTCTATAAAAATGTTTATCGGTTTACGCTGAATTTTTTGCACAGCAGCAAACAAGCTTTCCATTTGTTCCTACTGACGCTCCGCGGGATGATGGGACTGACCTGGAGCAGAAGCAGCAGCAGGGAGCTGAAGAAACCGTAAACTTTACATTTCAGCATTTTGATCTTCTTTCAGATCCTCCGACAGGGCAGGCTTGACCATAATCCTGAGCCTGAGGTAGAAGACGTTGTTTAGCTGCACTCTGTCAAGGCTGACGTGAGAAAAATGCCCTCTTTTTAGTCTCTTTTGTGAAGTTTGTGTGGAAAACTGAAGATGATCAGAAGGTATTTGGTATCTATGCCGTTTCACACAAAATAATCCCTTATTTGGCAGCGAGAAATGTTACTTTTCCAGCAAAATTAAGTTTCTTTTGTGTGTCGTCTCTTCTGCATCTCATGTCCATCCTGGATCTCAGACTGAGTCTTTCCTCTGTTTTCTCTACTAGCTGTATGTGTCCCTTCCTGCCCGGGGTTAGACTCGCTAACAGACTTCCTCTATCACGCCAGCAGCTCTGAGTCACTGCAACCATCTTGCATGGAGGCTATAAATAAGCCTGAGGCTCCAACGGCAGCACACCTAGCTGGACCAACTGCAGAGGTAGATGGTAAAAATAGAGACCAGGCTTTAAACCAGTCTCTTTGAAACTGGATCTTTGGAGAGATAAAAGTTTTGCTCTGTCTCTCTTTGCTTTATATCCAGCAGGGATTTTAGTTTTACAAGTCTAAATAAATCCTCCTGCTGTTTCTGCTGCTGATAGTTAAAAGGCAAGGCAAGGCAGTTTATTTGTACAGCACATTTCATGTACAGGACAATTCAAAGTGCTTTACATAAAACAAAGACATTAGAGATATTTAAAAATAGTAAAAGTCACAATCAACACATAATCACAATAAAATAATAAATTACATTAAAATGATTAAAAGCAAGATAAGTTAAAAAGTTTCTGTGCAGATTTCATGCATAGGTGCATGAGAAAAGAAATGTTTTTAACCTGGATTTAAAAATGTCTACATTTGGTGAAAGTTTAATCTCCACTGGCAGTTTGTTCCACTTGTTTGCAGCATAACGGCTAAATGCTGCTTCTCCATGTTTAGTCTGGACTCTGGTTTGGACTAGTTGACCAGAGTCTTTGGATCTAAGAGCTCTGCTAGGTTTATATTCTCTGAACATATCACAGATGTATTCTGGGCCTAAGTTATTTTGGGATTTGTAAACAATCAGAAGGGTTTTAAAATCTATTCTGTGACTAACAGGAAGCCAGTGTAAAGATTTCAAAACTGGTGTGATGTGTTCAGATCTCTTAGTCCTGGTTAAAACTCTAGCAGCAGCATTTTGGATGAGCTGCAGATGTTTAATGCTCTTTTTAGGAAGTCCTGTTAAAAGACCATTACAGTAATCCAGCCTACTGGAGATGAATGCATGGATGAGTTTCTCATCAAGCTTTGATGTGGCTGCTGAAAGTCAGGTCGGAGGCTATCAACACTCTGAGGTTACGAACTTGGTTGGTGATTTTAAGAGCCCGAGTCTCCACGTGTTTATTAATGCTGACCTACTTCTCTTTGCTACCAAACAGAATAATCTCAGTTTTGTCTTCATTTAATTGTAGAAAATTCTCCTTCATCCAGGTGTTTATTTGCTCCAGACACTGACACAATAAGTCTATTGGACTGCAGTCATCTGGTGACAGAGACACATAAAGTTGTGTATCATCTGCATAACTTTGATAATTAATGGTATAGTTCTGTAATATTTGACCCAGAGGGAGCATATATAAGTTGAACAGAAGAGGTCCAAGGACTGACCCCTGGGGGACTCCACAAGTCATGGCCACTCGCTCGGATTCATAGCTGCCAATCGTAACAAAATAACTCCGGCCTTCTAAATAGGACCTGAACCAGTTAAGGACCGCTCCAGAAAGTCCAACCCAGTTTTCCAGTCTGTGCAACAGGACTCTGTGATCTGCAGTGTCAAACGCAGCACTGAGATCCAACAGAACCAGGACTGATACTTGACCAGAATCAGTATTCAACCTAATGTCATTTAACACTTTGACCAGAGCTGTTTCAGGGCTGTGATGAGGTCAGAAGCCGGACTGAAATTTATCAAGATTTCCACTTTCATTTAAAAAGTCATGAAGCTGGTGAAATACAACTTTTTCAATAATCTTGGAAATAAAAGAGAGGTTAGAGACAGGTCTATAGTTGTTCATTATAGAGGTATCTAGAGTCCTTTTCTTTAGGAGTGGCTTAATAGCAGCTATCTTTAGTGACTTGGGAAAAATGCCTGATGCCAGTGAGCTGTTAACTATCAGTAGGAGACCACTTTCTACTGAGGTAAAACCTGGTTTTAAAAAGTCGGATGGTATCATGTCCAGAGTGCATGTTGTTGATTTCAAATGCCAAACTGTTTCTTGTAGGACTTTTAAATCAACCATTTTAAATTGCGACATGACAGCAGAATTGTTTCCGGGTTTTAGACACAGACTAGTTTTCTTGTGTGACTGTCTGAAATTAATATTTTGCCTAATTGTTTTAATTTTTTGGCTAAAACAGTTGGCAAATTGGTTGCATTTCTCAGTGGAAAGGAGCTCTGGGCTTATCTGTGTAGGAGGATTAGTAAGTTTTTCAATCATAGCAAACAGAGAGAATTGTTGACATTCCTGTTAATCATTCCTGATAAATGCAGCTCTTTGGCCTTGCACAGCTCATTGTTATAGTTACGCAGGCTTTGTTTGTACAGCTCATAGTAAATTTGAAGTTTATTTTTCCGCCATTTCCGCTCAGTTTTTCTGCATTCTCTTTTTAGGCTGGTAACCACAGGGGTGTTTCTCCATGGTGTTTTCTGTTTGCTCAAGTTGCTCTTGATTCTTATCGGTGCAACAGCATCCATTACATTCAAGATTTTCAGATTGAAATGATCCAGGAGTCCATCAACTGACTCTGCACTGGTTGTTGGTAACATAGCTATGGCCTCCACAAACTCAGCACTTGTTCTTTCATTAATGTACCTCTTCCTAACCGAGGAGCAGGTTGGTTGAACATTCTGAGTGATCAGTAAATCAAATAAAATACAAAAATGGTCAGACATGGCCAAGTCAGAGACCACAACAGAAGAAATATCAACACCCTTTGAAATAACCAGGTCCAGAATGTGACCTCGAATGTGGGTCGGTTCTTTTACATGTTGCCACAAACCAAACATGTCCAATATGGAACAAAATTCCTTGACATTACCATCCGTCATGCTATCTATATGAATGTTAAAATCCCCAGTTATGATGAAATGGTTAAAATCAGTAGAAATAACCGACAATAATTCAGAAAATTCATCAATAAAATTTACAGTGTCCTGGACGTCTGTAGATGATTAGAAATAGGATTTTAGGAATGCCCTTTAAAATAAAACTAAGATAAAACTTCTTCTCCCCCTTTCCTCCTGATTCAACATTTATTCATAAAACTAAAATGAGGGGGTGCTGTTTCATTAAGAACTGTAGCACTTGTGTCTTCTGTTAACCATGTTTCTGTCAGAAGAAGAAAATCTAAACTGTGAGAAATGATGAAGTCATTAACTAACAGTGACTTGTTGGACAGAGATCTAACATTAAGTACAGCAGCTTTATGAAGTTTACACTGGTCTCTGTTGTATTCTGAGTTATACAAGGTACAGTTAACAGATTAGATCCATTCACCCCACAAACTGACCGTGTTTGATTCCTAATTTTACTAACACGGGAATCCTACTGGGTCCAGGCTTGATCTCAGAACAGCTGTCAGTAGTAGCAAAACTACAGCAAGGACCCTGAACACATCATGGCATGTTATCTTTGTTGTGAATTCTGCTGCTCTGGGAACCTCCTGCACCTCCTCCCGTGCCCTGCTCGGTTAGGACAGATGATCTAATAGGAGGATGAGGAGGGGGAGGAGGGGGAGGGGGGGGAGCCCTGTATTTCTTGGTAGATGGTGGTCGCTGGGGTTCAGACCTGGATAGAGACATCCTTTTAAGACCTTGGGTGATGTGGAGAAGAGGGTCTGGTGAGGGGGGAGAGCTGGGAGTTGATCGCCTCTCTGCTGTGTCCTTCGCTCTTATCTGTACACTCATGTTTGGGTTTGCCGTCCCAACAGCATGACGCAAGTGTGCACCAAGTAATCTGCATCCAGTTAGATTTGGATGCACACCATCAGGTCTGAATCGCTCCTTACAGTTCCAAAAGATATTGAAGTTATCAATTAACTTTATCCTATGGGTGATACATGCGTTTGATAACCATGTGTTCAGGCAAAGAAGCCTACTGAAAAGTTCAGTTCCTTTACCCGCTGTAGGAATGGGTCCTGAAATGTAAACATGGTGCTACAAACTAACACAGTCTCTCCAACAGAAGAGAAAAATCTTTCTTCAGGATCTCGGAGCCAGTTTTCCTCCTCAGAATATCAAAAGACCCTGTGTGGACAATAATCTTCATACCATCTGGATGTGAAGACAGAATGGTCGGCAACATCTCTGTCAGTTCCCTGACTGATGTATAGAAAGTGTTAAATTTTCCGTCTTTGCCATCCTCACATGCTGTTATAGAGTCCAAAATCAGAATTGTGTCTCTTTGTTTTTGTGTGGAGGCGCCGATAGCTTCTCTAGTCCTCCTGTTTGTGGAATTTTGGCCTCTCCTCCTGTTCTGGTTAGCCCTGGTCTGAGTTTTAGGGCTATTTCTTGAGTTTTGATATATCCTTGCATTACATTTATCATCATTCATTTCAATATGAGTCAACACATCATATTTATTATGCAGTGAGACTTCAGGTGGTGGAGTGAGTGCTGGAGCGTTAAATTTCCTGCTGGATTTACCTCTGCGACGAACAACATCAGACCAGGTTCTGGCAGGGGTTGATGACTTTGGTCTGGCACCAACAGTGTTCTAGAAGGAGAGATCAGTCTGATGGTCCGGTTTGGGATTTTCCTCAGCTATTCCAGTGTCATTTGAACACATCAAGGGAAGTGTATCAGCCAGGTCTGTAGCGGCAGGCTCCACATTCAGCATGCCTTCGAGTATGAAGATTTGAATCCATTTGACAACTCAGTAGCTTGTACAGAAGCTACAACAGAGTCAATAAATTCTTCATTCACACGAATGTCTTGCAGTGTTTCAATCCTCTTCTCCAGATGTGTTATCTTCAAAGAAAGTTGCTCACACTCAGTGCAGCTCACTGATACTGCAGGGTTAGGAGACATCGTTCCACTAGTTCTCCGATGGCAATCAACTAAATTTATCAAAAAATATATTCGTTCCAGTGATTTATAAGTGACCAGGAGTCCTTGTTCCTAAATGTCTTGCTGGTAAAGATAAGAAAAAAGAAGAAAAAAGAAGAAAATGCAAGCAGAAAGGAGAGCAAAGCAGGAAGCGTCCGCACGGCAGCAAAGCAGGAAGAATTCAAATTAACTCCACGAATGTGCGCATTAACATGTGAAGAAGTTATCATATGACCCTTTTTTTTCCCTCCATTCACCAACATCAGAAGACAAAAGAATATAGTATACCAGAATAAAAACTAAAACTGTGTAACATACAACTTGTTCCTCTGTGTGTAGTGATAACAGACCTTCTAGGGCTCCATCGCGGCCTCAGCCATATTTCATGATGTGGCCTGCTGGAGCGGTGGCAGAGAGGAAGAAACCGATCTAACTGGTGAAGAAGCCCGGCTCCGTTAAAAGCCATAGTCTCCAGCTTGTGGAAGTGGTGGGCGACCAGAGGATGATGGCAAAGCTGTCATACCTCCCAGCCCCTGCATGACACTGTTAGAGCCTGGAAAGCGGCATCAGCAGCAGGCTGCTTCACCCACAGAGCACGAAAAGAGGTACTGCAGGTCTTTCCTTCCCTCTGCTGCAGACTCCATAATCAGGCTTGAACCCAGTAGCTGATAAAGCTCCATCTCAGTGATCACAATCTCTGGACCTCTTGAGCCAGGTTCCTGCAGGTTTTCAACCAGCACATCTGGTTCTCCAACAACTTGTCAAGGTCTGCACCAGCCTCTTAACCACCCATTATTTGAGTCAGGTGTGCTGCAGCAGGGAAACATGGAAAACCTGCAGGAGGCTGGCTCAAGAGGTCCAGAGGTGGTGATCCTGCTCCATCATCATTTCATAGTTATGATTATCATCAGCAGCAGAGTTGAGTATGTATTGATTTTGCTGTTGATTCTTGTTTGGTGGTTTTTATTGGATTAGATAATTAAAGTCTAAAGAAAAAAATGACATCTTCATTTAAAAAGATGCCTCAGTATCACGTGGAGGAACCAAACACCAACAACATCCTGCTCATCCCACATATGCAGCTGCATTTAGAGAAAATAAACATTAAGATTTTTTTTTTACCAAGAAGCATTTAAAATAAAGAATAGTCCACTAAACACTCATTTACTGACTTTCTACCGTGCTCCAGCTGTTTACCGTCATCACTTACATTTGTTTTGATAGAAATGAAAAAAATACAATAATTTATTTTTCACTGTGCAAAATTTCATAACAGAAAAACTATTTTTGAATATTCTCCAGAAATGTTAAACAGGTAAGCAGATTATTCACCAATTTCTCAAAGTGTTAGAGAACTGATCTTAGTCAGTTAACATTTTTAAATACATTTCATCCTATTTCTTTTGTTGTTGTTTATTGAATAACCCCAAAAAATATGTTTCTGTTTTCATTTTTAGCTCAGTAATTTACTCTTTAAATTGCCTTCTTGGGTCTAAGGAACGAAGGAAATACATTTCTTTTTGTAGACCCAACAGATTGGCATTTAATTCCAGGCACTTTACAGCCTTCCTGCCTCATAATTAACCTCATCTTTTATAAATAGTTACTTGTGACTGAACTACGTTGGGCCTGTAGTTATAAAGTCTGAGCCAGAAAAGGTCAGAGTTGACGCTTGTGTTCAGCACCTCTGCAGGTTTAAGGCCAAACTCCTTTTGTTTCAGTTGGTTTTAGCAAAGTTTTGTCATCCACACCTCTTTCCTTCCTTCCTGTTCCCCTCCTCCCTCTCTCCTGCCCTGCTTTAGTAGTTTCTAGGAACACTTTTAGTGTTTCATCTGCACAATCAAAAACTATATAACTGGCTAAAATGAGGATAAAGCTACAAAATCTTTAGCAGAACTGTCAAAATAACCCCTGACCCCCCTCTCCAGCCAGCGGCTATGCCACCAGGTGTCCAATGTGCCACAGTCAATGATTGAACCAGTCCAAGACAAGATGAATCCATAGTTTTAATGTCCAGTGTATTTAATGCACACATTACAGGTAATATACATATATAAATATATATATATATATATACATATATAAATATATATATATATATACATATATATATATACATATATAAATATATATATAAATATATATACATATATATATATATATACATATATATATATATATATACATATATATATATACATATATATATATATATATATATATATACATATATATATATATATATATATATATATATATATATATTTATATATATATATATATGTATGCAGAACGAGTAGATAACAAGGTTACAGCACTACTCATTGGTTAATGTTCTGGACCATAACATTCAAGTTAGTAGTACATTAAAAAGCCATGTATCATACGTATATTACTTAGACCATCCGTACACCACTAAGCATCAAGTGTACTTTAATCTATAATGCCCACACAGAGCAACTTTAAAGGGACCCCAATGAGATTTACTGATTAAAAACATAAAAACATTGTAAGTTTTCTCCGCTAATTAAAGGATATGTTTCACTTACACAAAAACTGAGAAGTTTAAACAAAAGTATTTTAATGCAGCTGCTTTGATCAACACATGCTAGCATAAAAGCTATTTCTTATGCATTAGCATATCAGCTAGCTAGAATAAACAAACTAGCTTGATAGCTTTCAAACTTCAGCTCAGCCACAAACAAAAGGTTTAGCTAAATTAAAAACATAATTAAGGAATTGCCACATGCACAGCATGTGGGACTACGGACATTCGTACTTATTGTCCTTCCTGTGGTCATCTTCAAAATTCTATGACTTTTTCCTGTTAGTCACAAATGCTGCAAAACAAACGTAGAAACAAACATTGTTGGGGGTTATGAATACTTTATCCACAGTTTAATGTAAAGAATAGATTTTTGTGTTTTAATTTACCACACTTGCACCTTCTCTAACAGTTGCTGTAGAGTTATAACACAGAGAAGTAGGAACTAAAAATAAAAACATGAAATATGATCATCGGTTCCTTGCATATATTCTCAGTCATCCAACTGGACTTTTTGTCTCTGAAAAAAACACATGTGGCCTTTGATCAAAAGAATTGAAGAAGATTTTTAGATGAAAAGCCAAACGTTTTCTGGAGATAAAAAGTAGTCCAGCCGCCTTTGATTCAAGCTCTTAGGATTAATGTAGACACAAATACAGTGGACCTTCCACAGCCTTACCACATGAAAGGGTTCTGGCGGTCCAAAGAGGCCACTGGGTTGGTTTTGGTTTTAGACAAATGTTTAGTGGTTCACAGTGTTGGGAGTAACGATACTACTTTTTGGGGTAACAAAGTAGTGCGTTATACTTAAAATATCGGTAATGAAATGACTTTACTGGACTACAGTAACATGTTTTTCTGCGTTACTCGAGCCGTGTTTGTCTATGTGTAAAGTTCTGATCTGTTTTAAGTGGTACGCACATGCTGCTGCCTGTGTGTGTGCTTGCCTGGGCACGTTGCCACAGAGATCGATTTGCATGACATAGCCGATTGTGCGCCAACTAAAGAGAATCGCCCAGGTTTAGAAAAACACTAGATAAAATGATTATGAGACATGTGGTCATTTCTTCCCACAGAAAGCAAAAAAGCCATTTTTTTTTTACAACAGACAGTAAACACTGTGCAGACAGGCAGTGATGTTTGTCCATGTCCACACTGTGAATTAAGAAATGATAAAGTAATAAGTAGTGACGTTACTTTTCAAATGCAGTAGCGAGCAATTTCATTATAATTTACAGAAGTAATGAGTAACTCGTAACTAATTTATTTTTTAGAGTAACTACCCCAACACTGGTGGTTCATAACTTTTCGATTTTCTGCAAAAGGCCAGATGAAGTTCACCACCTGCAAGCAGGAATATCTTTAATCTTCCTCCAAGATGAGTTGTTTGTTTACCTGTCGGAGAACTTCCTGTTCATCCATCTGTACTTTCAGTTTTTCTTTTGGTTTTAATCATAAAATCAAAGAAGAATGTAAAAACCTATTTTTCCTCCACGTGAGAAAACCCAGACGGTTCAGGATCCCTTTAAAGTTGAGTCAACAATCAAAAACACGTAGCACATCCTAATGTACATACACAACACTGTGTCAGAGTCCGTGTGCTGTTGTACAAACTGCTGGAGGCGGCATAAAGCCTCGGCCAACCTCACTTTCATATCAATCACATCATCCCCATGGAAACAACGCTGGGTTCTTCGTCCGCTTCCTGAATGAGCTGAAGTGAAAATGGGTGATGATTGTCTCTGGAGGCACGTTGGACGTGCAGACGAAAACACGTTTGCAAAACAAGTAGTAAATTAAAATAATTCTGTACATAGAAAGTTTCTCTAAGTTTTTTTTTATTATTATTTTTCTTTAACGCTCTGGTCCAATCACAACGCTCCTAGCTGAAGCAGCAGGAAGTCAGAGTTTATGGTCTGTGGACTGAAATGAAACTTTCACACCGAGCAGATCAGATGTGGAAGGAATGTTCTTCATTTGCGGCGTTGCCTCTGAAAACAAAAGCACCTCAGAATTTCAGTTTCACGACATTTTGCTCCAAGCAGATCAGATCCGTCTCCTTCATGACTCAAATAGTCCAGATGTCCGTGTTAAAGGACTTTATTTTAAACTCAGTTTGTTTTTGGGGCCATGATACTGAAGCTAATATACAAATCACTATGCCATGATTTTAAGATCACCACTAAGTATTTTTGGAAGTAATTTCCAAATTTAGATAAAGTCTAATATTTTGAGAAACTACGCAAGTCATTATTTTGTGACTTAAGTAGTTTGACAAGCAGATTTCTTTCCTCCCAGAAGCTTGAACAGATCATCTGCTTGTTTTCTTATCCTCTGTGTCCATTATTAACCCCTTAAACCAGTTATTAACTTCACCAGCTCCCATTAGGCTGATCATTTAGACACAGTGAGGCTTGGAGACCAGACAGCAAGTCAAACATTGGATTTCTACTAAAAACCTCTAAAACAGTAAAAACAGTATAAAAATAAAGTCATTACTTCACTGTACCAAATAAAATATTCACTAGATAAGAGACTTTACAACAGCTCATCATGAGATGACGGCTGCATTCGCACAAATTATTTCACATTTTTGGTATAAAGCAATTCATCACAGAACCAGGGAAATCTAAAGTTAACTACAACAACGAGTAGAAACTGTAACCTGTTCGTTGTATCGTGAATTAACTGCTCTGTAAACTGATCTATGCATTCATTTTAACTTTGGATCAAAGGCTGGAAAGAGGTGCATGTATTTTATTTGTTGGATTAATTTGATTTCCTAAAAGCTTCAAAAAGACCATATTATGCTAATCTGGACCTCTTCTGTCTGAAATGCCTCGTTTTGGCTTCCATTTCTTTACTAAGCTCTCTTTACAAAACGAAAAGAAGGTATTTTCATGACTTTTGTCATCACTGTATGTTGGTCGCTTGGGAAAGATTAAGGGCTTTTTCATAGAATAAAGGACAACAAATTGTGTCAGGCAGTTAAGAGCAGCTATAACTGTAGACATTTAACATGACTAAAAACATCATATGGCCTCTTTAACATAGTTGTAGGGTGCGTGACCTCTTTTTTTTTTACATTTTGTTTTATTTTTTATAATTTTTTTATATTTTATTAATGCTCTAAAACTTAAACTTCCCTTATTCTTAGACTTTTTATATGAGCTGCACTTATTTAATAGTTGAAAAGTAATGATTTTACAAGCTTAGCAGCAGAGTATTAGATGTTTAGTTTAAATATTGCAACACCATAGCATGCTAATTATGGCAAATTTTAAACAGTAAAACAAACTACTAAGGCTAAGACAGCCTCTAATGCTTTTTGTACAATAACAGCAGGAACTTCAGCATGCTTTATGGCTGGGAGCTAAAAACTACAAGGACCTGGAAAAATATGGAATCATTGATCAATCAGAAAATAGTAATTGATGTAATTAATCGAAGAGTTGAAGATTCTAGTGTGGCAAAATAATCTTTAAATACTTTAATAAATTTATTAAATGAATGGCATTTTTTCAAGAGCAAGTGGAGGAAAAATAAGAATGAATTGCCTGTAATTTGCATCTTTAACAGAAATATCTGCACACCGTTTATGTATGTAAATGAGTCTGCAGGTAAAGGCTTCCTGCAGAGTTTAATGAGCAGGACAGAAAACATGGTGAAGAATCCAGAGGAATGGAGAGGATTATAAAACGGTCTGGTGATTCAGCTCAGACTGGAAAAAGATGCCAATATTTGGAGAAGGAACAAACTGTGAACGGTGTAAGCCAAGCACAGTCCTGATCGTGTGTTTTCACACTGTTTTCTGGTGAAAATGGGATCATTTCACTATTCAAATGCCGGAACGGGAGGGGCCGGAGCCTTTTCTAGCTGTTCCTGATCCATCAGAGACCCAAGACAGAGACAAACACTCAGACTGACTCAGAGGGAGAATTCAGACTCAAATCAGCCAAACATTATGTCTGAGGGCTGTGGGAGGAAGCCGGGAGAGAACCCACATATAGCCGGAGAACATGCAAAATCCACACAGGTTCCCCCCACAACCTTACTTGTTGTTTATATATAAGAATTATTTTTAAAAAATAGTATGTACGTTAATAAACTTTATGGGTGTGATTGTGGTCTGTTGGGAGCAGTACTGGTTTCCACACTGTGGGTGCAGCAGTCTGTCTCTGAAGGAGCTCTGCAGGGCTGTCTGGGTTCTAGAGGGGTTTTCGGGGGACGGGGAGGGAGGCTGTCCTTCACATGGACATACAACATACAGAGCTGTTCTGTACCGGACCAGTATAGTCAAGCCAGCAATGGATGCAAGCTGAAGTAAGATGGAGGAACATCCATCACTGATCAATACATCTGATTTTACTTCTATCAAGTCTGACAGGCTGAAAATATGACGTGTCTGATAAATAAGTTTTACCATCACTCATTCACAAAGTAACACACCTACACCATAACTGCAGCCCCTCCCCCAGCTGTCATGGGGTCTGTTTTCATTAATAAATCAGGTTTAACACATTAATACAAACTTTCAGCCCACTTAATTATCTCCTTTTCACCAGACACGAGATAAATGATCCCGTTAGAACAAAAAATTGGTCGACATAATCTCATCGTTACCTCCTTATCAAAATAACAGTAAAAATAATAATAATAATCGAGAACGGCCGCTCGCAGCTTCTGTAAAAATAAATATGGGAGGACTATGGGATTTGATGTTTGTGAGGAAACAGAAGCGCACATGAAGATGGGTGAAGAAGAGCAGCAGATTTCTGAGCAGATTTGAATCAGAGTTCAGATTTATGGAGGAAACATGACCAGAATCCATGCTACAGAGCTGATCTTTAAAGTTTGTTTTGTAAATCCAACATGTTCAGCTCTTTTTAGCCATTTTAGTTATATTTTACAACTAAATGCAAACATTTAATTAACATCTTCCAAAGGATTCCGTATTTCTAGCCAGGATGTGCAGGCCAGTTTTGGAAAATAAATATGAATAAACCCAAGTAAAACTGGTGCTTCAGTGTCAGTTTACTGTTTCTACTCACCTTAGTAACCAAACAGTAAATTTGTTTAGTGGCGTTAACTGACCTGAATGTTTGGGAATATTTGTAAAACATCTTCGGAACTAAGATTTGAGATATCTGTGACATTTATCAGATTATCTGTTATATAAAACCAGCTGTTCACATATTTCCCTGACTTTAGTGGAGGGGGGTATAATGCATGCCGAGGTGACAACAGGGCTGCAGGTGTTGGTTAAACAGTAGTTAAACCAGCTAACAGTCATTTTCCAAGAGCTGTCAGACAGAAACCTCACATTATGGAACTATTTAAGACAAACATTTCAGAGTTATTCGACAATAAACCTCCAGTTAAAGCCAAACTACTTCTAACAGAAAAGAGTCTGTCAGGTAAAAACCAGGTCCGACAGTCGGCTGGAAAACAGAAAAGAAGAGTTCCATCGAGTTCCATCTCTCGCCCACAATTCAAGAATAAAAAGAGAAGAAAGAGGGATACATTCCATTTGCAAAAATTTACCTATCCTCCTTCCTTCAGCTGGCACAACAGTCCAAAAATGGTTGTCTATTCAACTCAGAGACCTCATCCAGGACCTCCCAAAGCCCAGATTATTCCTGCTGAAGACTTCAGGTTAGCACATGTCCAGGTTAAAGCTGAAGCCTCCTGAGGTGGCGAATGCTCATTGCCCCATTTCCGCTGAGAGGCGGGCTTCATACAAGCTCAAGGCGTGGTGGACAAACTCGTACTGCTCACCTGTCTGGATCATTCCACCTCTGAACAGTGAACAGAGACATAGATGGTTAATGTGACGGAGATCAATCAATCAATCATTCAATCAATCAAACTTTATTTATAAAGCACTTTTCATGCTGGGGCAACACAAAGTGCTTTACATGAAAAATCAATTTATGCATATTAAAACAAAAAGAAACTACATATCAGGAACATGCATATATACACACAAAGCAGATACACCCACCCCCCCCATTCGGCACATGACTCGTTGATTTCTTTCTCTGTACTAAAAGTAGTA
Organism: Melanotaenia boesemani; assembly: GCF_017639745.1. Taxonomy (NCBI): domain Eukaryota; kingdom Metazoa; phylum Chordata; class Actinopteri; order Atheriniformes; family Melanotaeniidae; genus Melanotaenia; species Melanotaenia boesemani. The sequence goes on from NC_055704.1 coordinate 4,047,889, forward strand.
TAAAACACTAAAAGTGATAACCATCTGGCTTGATGTTGCTGTGACGAAACAGTATCATGGGGATCCATCCACACCAGGAGCCAGTCCACCCATGTCCTACAGAGGCCGCCATCACGACAACCACCCCGATCAGGACAGACTGGGGCCCACACCACAGCCATAAGGCTGCAGTATAGGGCCCCAGCCACCCAGACGAGGGCAATCACCGCAGCAACAACCCCCAAACTGAGCAGGCAGAGCCCCTGGCGTGGAGGATCCCCATGAGGAAAACACTGGAGTTAAAACAAATATTAAATAACCTTAAGAAACAATAAGATAAGATTAAGTAAATAAATAAATATACAAATAAATAAAATAAATACAGTTGAGTAAAATTAAATGAAAATAAAATAACAAGATACAAAATAAAAAATAATAAGCTTAAGATCAAATAAAATTTAGTTAAAAGCTAAGCTAAAAAGGTAGGTCTTAAGCCTCTTTTTAAAAACATCAACAGTCTCTGCAGCCCTGAGGTTCTCTGGCAGGCCGTTCCACAGACGAGGGTCGTAACAACGGAAAGAGGCCTCACCATATGTCTTGGTCCTCACCCTTGGAACAACTAATAGATGGGCAGAGGACCTCAAGGTCTGCGAGGGTTCATAATCTAAAAGCAAGTCGGATAAATAAGAGGGCCCAAGACCATTAAAACATTTATAAACTACTAAAAGAAATCAATCCTGAAACGCACGGAGAACCAACGCAGTGATTGTAAGAAGGGGGGAATGTGTTCCCGTCCTCTGGTCCTCGTCAGAAGTCGTGCCGCCGAGTTCTGAAGTAGCTGTAGGTTCGAAAGGGAGTTTTTGGGAAGGCCAGAGAGCAGGGCGTTACAGTAATCTTATCTACTAGAAATAAAAGCATAGATCAGCACCTCCATGCTGGCAAGAAAGAGAAATGGGCGGACTCTGGTGATGTTTTTAAGATGATAAAATCCTGTCTTTGTGACATTTCTGATGTGTGGAATAAAATCAAGCTCCAAGTCGAAAAGAACACCCAGATTTCTCACACACTATGAGGGATTAAAATTATGTAGTTTTGATAAAAATGGTCTCTTGTCTTCAGGACCGATAATTAAAACTTCAGTTTTGTCCTGATTGAGCTGTAAGAAGTTCTCTGCCATCCATGACTTTATATCTAAAAGACAGTTTAAAAGGACATTGACTGGCTCCAGGTCATCAGGAGACATGGCGATGTAAAGCTGTGTGTCATCAGCATAGCTGTGAAAATCAATGCCATGTCTCCTGATGACATCCCCAAGAGGTAACATGTACAAATTAAAAAGTATTGGGCCTGAAATTGATCCCTGGGGAACCCCACACTTGACTTCATGGATTTTTGAAGAGCATGTATCCAAACTTGCAAAGAATTTTTGATCTGTGAGATAGGAGTAAAACCATTTTAGAATAATACATGAGAGGCCCACCAGACTTCTGAGTCTGTCTAGTAAAATCTAGTGATCAACTGTATCAAAGGCGAACTAAGATCCAGTAGAACCAGGACAGAAAGTTTCTGTGAGTCTAAGTTAGATCTAAGATCATTAACAATTTTTAAAAGGGCCGTCTTGGTACTGTGGTTTGTCCTAAAACCAGATTTTTCTAAAATATTATATTTATGCAAAAACCCATGTAATTGCATAAAGACAAGTTTTTCAATAATTTTACTTAAAAAAGGTAAGTTGGATACAGGTCAGTAGTTATCAAGATTGTCTATCTCTAAATTACTCTTCTTCAGAAGGGGCCTCACCATTGCCGTTTTAATGGCAGCAGGGAAGACATCTGTCTGAAGAGAGTAATATATTATGTTTAAAAGCTCACATTCAAAGAAATCATAAAATGTTTTTAAAAGTGATGTGGGAATTGGGTCTAAAAGGCAAGTTGTTGTGTTAAGTTGGGAGAAAACTCAACCAAGCATCTTTGCTGGTGAAACTGAACCAGAACAAGGCTGCAGGTCCAGATGGTGTCAGTCCCAGAGTTCTCAAGACCTGCTCAAAACAGCTATGTCCGATTCTCCAGCACCTGTTCAACACCAGCCTGAGCCAGAGAAGAATCCCGGTGCTGTGGAAAACATCCTGCCTTGTTCCAGTGCCTAAAAAACCACAACCAGCTGAACCAAAAGACTACAGACCAGTCGCCCTGACATCTCACGTCATGAAAGTCCTGGAGAGACTCTTACTGGCTCACCTCAGCAAGCAGGTGAACACCTTTCAGGACCCATTACAGTTTGCATACCGTAATGGGCTTAGGGTTGAAGATGCCATCATATACTTGCTTCAGAGAGCCCACTCTCATCTGGACCAGTCAGGCAGCACTTTGAGGGTCATGTTCTTTGATTTCTCAAGTGCTTTTAATACGATTCAGCCTGCTCTGCTGTGTGAGAAGCTGCAGAAATTCCAGGTGGATCCCTCCACAACCACCTGGATTTACGACTACCTCACAAACAGACCACAGTTTGTGAGACTGAAAGGTTGTGTGTCTGAGATGGTGGTCAGCTGCACTGGAACACCACAAGGGACTGTACTTTCACCATTTCTATTCACGCTGTACACCTCAGACTTCCAGTACAACTCTGAGTTCTGTCATCTGCAGAAATACTCTGATGACTCAGCAGTTGTTGGGTGTATCAGTGATGGACAAGAAGCAGAGTACAGAGAACTGGTCGGTCAGTTTGTGAAATGGTGCGGTGACAATCATCTCATCTTGAATACCAAGAAAACAAAGGAGATGATTGTTGACTTCAGGAGGAACAAGAACACACATAGAAGTGTTTCCATCATGGGAGAGGAGGTGGAGGTGATGGAGGAATACAAGTACCTTGGAGTTCAGCTGGACAACAGACTTGAGTGGAAAAGCAACACTGAGTACATTTACAAGAAAGGTCAGAGCAGACTCTACTTCTTAAGGAAGCTGAGATCTTTTAACGTCTGCACCAAAATGTTGCAAATGTTCTACAGGTCTGTTGTTGAAAGTGCAATCAGCTTTGCAGCAATCTGCTGGGGCAGCGGCATCAGAACCAGAGACTTGAAAAGAATTAACAAACTGATCAAGAAAGCCGGTTCTGTGCTTGGAGTAACTCTGGAGCCGCTGGAGTTGATCATCAAAAAAAGAATTCTGTACAAGCTGACGAAGATAATGGAAGATCCTTCACACCCTCTACACAACGCCGTGACGAAACAACAGAGTGTGTTCAGTGGGAGGCTTGTTCAAGTCCGATGCAAGACAGAGAGATACAGAAGATCCTTCCTTCCAGCAGCTATCAGGCTGAAGAACAAAGCCCTTAATTAATTAATGTGATTGTTTTACTAAAAAATTACTACTACTACAATATTGAATTTCCCTTTGGGATTAATAAAGTATTTTTCATTCATTCATTCATTCATTCATTTGCATCAACCAGGACAAAACTCTCCAGTGTTTCCTGAGGTAAAAGCAAAGCTTCAGGTCTGTTTAAATCAAATGTTGTTGAGATGAAAGACTGTATCTAATGCCATTGATTTTACTTCTGAAGTGGCATGCAAAGTCCTCGCATGCAGCATCTGATGAACGCATGGAAGACTTATTAAAACTTAAAAGATCTATTTTTTTAGAAAGAAATTTGGGGTCATTCTTGTTTTCTGTAATAAGATTGGAAAAATGAAGGGTTCTGGCTTGTTTAACTGATTTATTGTAAGTTTTCAGTTGTTCCTTAAAAAATTCTAAATAAATGATTAATTTTGTTTTCCTCCATTTCCTTTCTGCTCTCCTGCAATGTCTTTTGAGTTCTTTGATTTGCTCATTCCTCCACAGTGGTGTGGGTTTGGATTTTATTATTTTAGCTTTGAGAGGAGCTATAGCATCGATAGCTGACTTAAGTTTGTTGTTAAAATGTTCCACAATAAAATCACACGATGCAGGTAAAATCTGAGCAGGAGTTTGGTTTGAAATTTTAATAAAATTTGCAGCCACAATTACAGAAGTAATATATCGTTTCCTCACAGTTCTTAATGAGGCCTCCTGTTGGCTAAAAGTGGTGATGTTAAAAAACACACAGCAGTGGTCTGACACAGCCAGGTCAACAACAGAGGACACACCAGTGGACAGACTGTACGTTATGACCAGGTCCAGGATGTGTCCTCTGTTGTAAGTAGGCTGTGTGACATGGTGTTTGAAATCTAGACAGTTTAAAATATTTAAAAACTCCTCTGCAAGAGGATCAGATCTGTTGTTAATGTGTAGGTTAAAATCACCAGTTATTAAAATTTTTCTGTATTTTGAGTGTATTACAGTTAAAAAGTCAGAAACTTCTTGTATAAAGCAGGAGGGAGGTTTGGGTGGTCTATAAACAGTCACAGATAAAATAGGTGGGTTGCTAAAAACAAACGCATGATATTCAAATGATCATGGGAGACACTCTGCAGCTCTCATGGAGAGGACATTTATGGCCTGACCCACTGCATCACGGACTACATCAACTTCTGTGTGGAGAACACTGTGCCAACCCGGAGGGTGCGGTGTTTCTCCAACAACAAACCCTGGGTGACCCCTGAGCTTAAAGTCCTGCTGAACCAGAAGAAGAGGGCTTTCATTTCAAGGGACAGAGAGGAGCAGAGGAGAGTTCAGTAAAAGATCAGGCGGGCCAAGGACAGCTACAGGAAGAAGCTGGAGGAGCGGCTGGAGCAGAATAACACGCGGGACGTGTGGAGAGGGCTGAAGGAGATCTCTGGATTTGGACAGAGCGGTGCCAGAGGGACAGCTGATGGAGACCAGCGCTGGGCCAATGATTTAAATCTGTTTTTTAACAGATTTGATTCTAACCCCACTCTCTCTGCCCCCCCTCCCTCCTCTTCACACATCAGAATCAGAATCAGAATCAGATTTATTGCCAAGTAACTTTCATTACAAGGAATTTGTTGTGATTTGACGGTGCCTACATATAAATAGATAAATATGAACCATAAAGATATGAACAAGCCAACTGAACATATAACATTAAGACTGAAAAACTATATAAGAGTGGAAATAAAAATTATGTACATAAAAATAAATAAGAGTAAAGTAGTGTATTTACATTAAATGAAATGTGCAGTCTGTAGTATAAAAATAAAAATGTACAAATTGAAGTGACCAATGAAGGGGGAGTGTGTTAATGCGTTGTCAGTCAGGTAAGTCTTTAGGTGAGTTCCAAAGCCTGATGGCAGAGGGGAAGAAACTGTTTTTGTGGCGGGAGGTTCTGGTTCTGATAGACCGCAGCCTCCGGCCAGAGGGGAGAGGATCAAACAGATGGTGTCCAGGGTGGGAGGGGTCAGCTGCTATCCTCCCTGCTCTCCTCAGGGTTCTGGAGGAGTAGAGTTCTGGGAGAGAAGGAAGGCTGCAGCCAATCACCTTTTCTGCAGAACGTATGATACGCTGCAGTCTGCACCTGTCCTTGGCAGAGGAAGCAGCGTACCAGACGGTGATGGAGGAGGTGAGGATGGACTCCACGATGGCAGTGTAGAAGTGGACCAGCATTGTCCGTGGTAGATTGAACTTCTTCAGCTGCCTCAGGAAGTACATCCTCTGCTGAGCCTTCTTGATGAGGGAGCTGATGTTCAGCTCCCATCTGAGGTCCTGGGAGATGATGGTGCCCAGGAAGCGGAAGGACTCCACAGTGTCCACTGGGGAGCCACGCAGGATGACAGGGGAGGGGGGGGCTGTGCTCTTCCTGAAGTCCGTAATCATCTCTACTGTTTTGGAAGCATTGAGCTCCAGGCTGTTCTCGCTGCACCAAGCCATCAGACGGTCAATCTCCCATCTATAAGCAGACTCATCCCCACCAGAGATGAGTCCAATGAGGGTGGTGTCATCTGCAAACTTCAGGAGCTTGACAGACTGGTGACTGGAGGTGCAACTGTTCGTGTACAGAGAGAAGAGCAGGGGAGAAAGAACACAGCCTTGCGGGGAGCCGGTGCTGATCGTCCTGGAGTCCGAAGTGTGGCTTCCCAGTCTCACGCGCTGCTTCCTGTCCGACAGGAAGTCTGTGATCCACCTGCAAGTGGTGTCGGGCAAGTGGATCCCCAGTCCAGCGTCAACCATCCCCTTCCCCCGACCACCTTCATCTTCACCTCCACTTTCACCTACCCCCCATCTCCACTCCACACCAATGGACTCCACCACCAGCCCCCCACTGCCCTCCACCTCCCCCCTCTCCCTTACATCGGCCCAGGTGAGGAGAGAACTGAGGCGGCTGAAGAACAGGAAAGCTGCAGGAACCGAATGGCATCAGCCCCAGGCTGCTCAGGACCTGTGCAGACCAGCTCTGTGAGGTGCTCAGGTACATCTTTAACCTGAGCCTCAGCCTGGAGATGGTCCCTGTCCTGTGGAAGACCTCCTGTGTGGTTCCAGTTCCTAAGATATCACACGCGAAGGAACCGAACCATTACAGACCCGTCGCCTTGACCTCCCACCTGATGAAGACCATGGAGAGGCTCATCCTCGGTCACCTCCACTCCGTGGTGTGCACCGCGATGGACCCGCTGCAGTTTGCCTACAGGCCAAACATCGGGGTGGATGATGCTGTCATCTACCTACTGCACAGGGCGCTGGCTCACCTGGAGACCGCTGGGAGCGTTGTGAGAGTCATGTTTTTTGACTTCTCCAGTGCGTTCAACACCATCCAGCCGGCGCTGCTGCGGGGGAAGCTGGAAGGAGCTGGAGTGGATGGAAAGTTAGCTGCGTGGACCATTGACTACCTCACCAACTGGCCACAGTACGTGCGTCTGCAGAACTGTGTGTCTGAGGTGGTAGTCTGCACCACAGGGGCCCCTCAGGGAACAGTGCTCTCACCGTTCCTCTTCACCCTCTACACCTCGGACTTCACCTACAACACCAGCAGCTGTCATCTCCAGAAGTTCTCTGACGACTCAGCCATTGTGGGCTGTGTGTCTGAGGGGAACGAGCTGGAGTACCGGTCAGTCATCATGGACTTTGTGGACTGGTGTGAGCGCAACCACCTGTGCTTAAACACCAGTAAGACCATGGAGATGGTGATTGAGAGCAGGACACTACCCCACACACCAGTGAACATCCAGGGGAAGGACATTGACCTGGTGGACAGTTTCAAGTACCTGGGTGTTCACCTCAACAATAAACTGGACTGGTCACACCACACAGACGGCCTGTACAAGAAGGGCCAGAGTCGCCTCCACCTCCTGAGGAGACTGAGGTCCTTTGGAGTATGCAGGCCTCTGCTAAGGACATTTTATGTTGTCTGCTGGGGAGCGAGCAGCACTGACCGGGACAGGAAGAGACTGAACAAGCTGGTCAGGAGGGCCAGCTCTGTCCTGGGCTGCCCGCTGGACTCTGTGGAGGAGGTGGGTGAGAGGAGGATGTTGGCCAAGCTCACATCCATCATGGACAACACCTCTCACCCGCTGCACCAGACTGTGGAGGGGCTGAGCAGCTCCTTCAGCAGCAGACTAAGACACCCTCAGTGTAGGCAGGAGCGCTACCGCAGGTCCTTCATTCCCACTGCTGTCAGACTGTACAACTTATCTGTATAGTCATAAAACTGTGTAATATTTATTTATATTTTACTGTGCAATACCCCCCATTATCAATGTCATCATATTCTTCATATCCCACCATCACCATGTAAATATGTATATAGTCTGTGAAGTTGTTGTTATATTTTATATATATATATAGTATATACATATATATATATATATATATCTTTTATATTTATAATGGTACATATTTTTGGCTTTTCTTAGACTTTTTCTTGTAAATAATTTATATTGCACCTTCTTGCTGTGATGCATGTTCACCTTATTCTGTCTTTCTGCACTTTATTCTATAACAAGAGCTGCTGTAACAAGTGAATTTCTCCACTGTGAGATAATAAAGTCTAATCTAATCTAATCTAATCTAATGAGTAATTATCAACAATATTTTTGCTAAAATTGATCCTCGAGCAATTGATGCAGTCCCTCTTTTGCCTCCCCTGACTTAAAATAAAAAATTTAAATTTGGGGGAGAAGCCTCAGTGGAGCATCAGCATCAAGCCAGTTTTCAGTTAAAAAGAGACAGTCAATTTTATTATCTGAAATAAGATCATTAATTATAAAAGATTTGTTTAAAAGAGAGTGGACATTTAGAAGTGCCATGTTAAAAGTCATAAGTGAGTTCTTTTGTTGAGTAACAGATCTGGAAATTGTAGGGGCTATGGGAATGGGACGGAGACATCGAATGATAGAGATATGTGACTTAGGGTGTTTGTAATGCCTATTGGTGACGAGTACTGGTATATGATGGTGAATAAGGTCGGGTTGGACTGGGGATATATTCTCGCTGTGATGTCAATCAGAGAATAATTTGCAGGAACGCAGTATGAGTTCAATATTCATGGAAAAGAGTTGTGATCCTGTTTGATTTGGATGAATGGTGTTAGAGGAAGATACAACATCCACACATGATGAACTCTTCATTTAAAAACACCAATATTTCATCTCAGTGGACTTTTATTTATCTCACTTTCACCAACATGTTTATAATTTAACGGAATCCAGTTTCATTTTCAAGAGTCACTTGAAAAATAATTCCTGTAAATTTAACTCTGACCAGAATTCAAAAGAAAACAACATCGATTCAACTAAAAGGTGTAAAATGACTAAAAAAGTATACAAAGTCAGAGAAAGACAACCTGCATGTACAACAACAACAAGACAAAAACACCAACCCAAATTTCCCTGAGGACTCTCCGAAGGGATTAATAAAGTATTTCTATTCTATTCTATTCTACAAAGGATGAGGAATCCCCATTTCCAGACCTCCTGAACCTGTCCTGCTGGTTTAAGTTTCTCAAACATCTGATTCAAATTAAATGGTTCTTTAACAGTTCTGCACAAGAACTTAATGAGCCAGGACTCATTAAGGACAGAACTCATCTAAAACCTGTAGGACTTGTCCCAAACCTTCAAGACTTGTCTCAAATCTGCAGAACTCTGCAGAACTTGTCTAAATCCTGCAGAACTCGTCTCAAACCTGCAGGACTTGTCGAAATCCTGCGGAAATCGTCTAAATCCCGCAGGATCCGTCAAAATCCCGCAGGACCCATCTACAACCCGCAGGACTCGTCTACAACGTACAGGACTCGTCTAAAAAGTGCAGAACTCATCTTAAACCTGCAGAACTCAGCTAAAACCTGCAGAACTCAGCTAAATCCAACAGGGTCTGTCTAAATCCAGCAGAGCTTGTCTAAAACCTGCAGGGTCCATCTAAAACTTGCAGGACTCCTCTAAAAACTTGCAGGACTCATGTAAAACCTGCAGCAAAGGCTCTGTAACTATTAGTTTTTAATACTGTTTGCTGCAAAACCAGCTGACCCTGATCACTTGACCTCTGAGACCTGCAGGGGACGTATGGTTGAAGAACTTTTCTGCTTGACCATGTAAAGCTCTATATGTTAAAAGTGGACAGGAGCTGAGGTAACAACGGGACGGCATGAGGATACTTTGATGATGCAGCAGTGTGCTGTCCTCACAACACGTGGCTATGTGAAGCTAGACAGCCAGTGAACAAAGCAAAAAAAGTAAAAAAAAAAGCTCTTCACACAAGGCTTGCTTTTCTTGATCTCATCGAAGATCTTTTATGTTCTTTTATATTGCTTGTGGTTTTTGTAACTAAAACATACAGACAGGGAAAAACAAATCACATTTCTGAAAGACACTTCTTAATATCATACTTAAGTTGGTTAGCCTAGCCTAAACAATCGTGTGCCATATCACGTTGTGCATTACACTGGCATCTTTTAAACAACCAAAATACCTCAAACACATATACAAGTGTTTTCTGAACACATTTATCGTCACAAAGACGAAGGTTTCCCAAGGCACGAGTGTGTAAGGGTACATTTAGCGTATTTATGAGCCGTTTCCTCACTTGTTTCTGCCAAAGCACTTCACAACATTACCGAGAAAAAACTGTTCCAAAGATTCAATGATAAGAGTGCTCACTCGCTCGCGTAGTTACCCGTACAATATGACAAAGATCATTGTGATTCAGATGTCTCACACGGATAAGATTTCAAAACCCCGAACATTTTAACTGTTTTTAGCATGAAATTACATTTACTAATTATTAACTACGAACTCCTTTTTATGTAAATTATTTACAATATGAGCTGACTACAGTCTTTGACCTAAAGGCATCACAAGCAGCGTTCAACTTGCAGAGGAACCAGGTATTTTTACTCAAATCTAGATGTGATGAAATAAAAGCAGCTTAGAGCCAGACACATTGGGACTCAGCAGAGATTTAACATGAGCATCCAGTGACCAGGCCGAGGTTCCTAACTGGAGGTTTTACAGAAAAATTACCCCTTTAACCTGCAGATATATACCTGTCAGCTCGGAGCTGGCAGATGATGCTCAGGACATCTACCACACCCTCCACTTGCAGCTGCCGGCAGCCTATCGTTGTAGCGATGAAACACCCCGTCCGGCCAATCCCAGCACTGCAAGCAAAGATACGTGGGTAATGGAGTCATTTCAGACTTGGACATATAACAGTCAGCCTGTCCACCAGTACCTGCAGTGGACTATAACTGGTCCAACCGCAGCAGCACGTCTGTCCGTCTCAGCGTCGGCCATCAGCTGCAACAGCGGCAGTGCAGAGTCGGGGGTTTTGTGGTCAGGCCACGATGTGTACCAGTAATGCTGCAGCGTACGGGTTTGATTCCCACACTGCATGCACAGAAGACATTAGTCCCAGACCCTGGACTCACATGATTATTAATACCTCAGTGATGGAGCAGAAAGGAGTGTGTACCTTAAGTGTGAGACTGCGGGTGGTGTAGTGTTCACACTCTCTGATGCTGTTGACCAACACCTCAACCTTCCCATAGATCCCCCTCTTCTCCGGCCAATACAGGACACACTTCTGCATAGACAGACAACAAGTTCAGCACATCACAGACCACATAAACCATGAGAAAGACTTCCTGCATTCAAAGCAGCTTCTGGTGTCATTTATTTACTGATTCATCACAACTCTATAACAGCTCTTTTCATTCTTCTCTGTTACAACCCCAAATCAGACAAAGTTCCAACAGCGTTAAAAGTTAAACATTTTTATTAATTTATTAAGTTATTTCATCTTCTGTCTCAACTTCATTTGTTAATAGACTCACAACACAATAAAAAATATGGGACAGGGACAAATTAGGGCTGGAAATAAGGTTAAAATGCATTGATTGGTCCATGATTCAGTCCAAAAGCACCATTCATAAAAGTCTGAGACTTATAGGATCAAAGAGGGACAGAGGATCTCCAGGTTGTCACCATATTTCTCCCTCTGTGGCCAGAGGGATGCGCTCTAACCACTGCCTTCCTGAGGCTACCCACACCACTCATTTATGGGGTTTTAGTGAGGGTCTTATAGTGAGGGTCTTATAGTGGAAAATTGCAATTAAAATAGTTCTCATTCATAGCATTTGTTTTGATGTCTCACTATGGGATACGCCCCACTGCGTGTTCCTCAGAAGCACCTATCTCATTACACCAATCCTGATTGGACGGTGAACGTGACGCTCACATCACCCTACCTTTAAGTAGCCAGCGCTACAACGCAGCATCATTCAAAAACCTCTTCTTGCTTCGTTCGGAGCATATCTCATTCTCACGCTAGCTTGCTTAACTGTCCATAGACAGATCTCTCCTACCCCACTGAGACACGCCCAGGCGGCAATACAAGCCCCTGGTTTTTGTAGGCATTGCTCCTGTTTCACCATGAAGAGGCTACTTGTCCACTGCAGGGCTGTCGACCAGCTGGGGTTCCAAGCTGGACATGGCATCGGTGGTCCCACATGAGGATGACGTCCTCGATCTCGACTATGAGGAAGAAGAGGACATCTCTGAGCTTCTCATATCTGAAGAGGACAAATATGACAATGACGTCTTCCTCCCGCCCGCTTCGGCTGCACAGTCTGAAGCTGTTTCTGCTCCGCGGGAAGAACAGGAGAGCACACCAGCTTTTCCTACTCAAAGCTTGGATTTGCAGGCAGTGTGCAAATGAATTGCATCCAGGCTGATTATCTCTTGGCCTGCTGTCGTGACAGAAACCTCCTGGTCACATTATGAAGGGAAGATATTTTTCAGGATACGAGAGCAGCAAAACAGCTACTCCCTGTTTTCCCGGATGGGGTTTTCGGTCTCATGGAAGGGCCACCCCTTCAGTGGAAAGAATCCTCCAATGGAACCACTTGTTGTAGCCCACCTGCATCTGCTACTGTCAACTGCGTCTTCCAGGAGCCCCACTCTGCCATCAAAAGCTGACCGTCTGCAGTCTGCCTGCCAGCTGTCAAGGCGCTCAACGCCAGCTCCATGCTCTTCGCCTATCAAGCAGAGCTCTGCGAAGATATGGCAACGAAGCCCGAGCCGGCTGTGTGGGAAGAGATCAGTGTGATAACGGACATCTACCTCCGCTTTCAGCGATGTGCAGTCCAGGCCACGGGAAAATCTATGGGGATAATGGTGTTACAGGAAACGGGCCAGATGGCTCAACCTGACAAACCTATCAGAAAGAGAGAATGAGTATATTCTGGACATGCCAATCATTCCAGACGGCATTTTTGGCACCCCATTGACTTCGATGCAGCAGAAGTGTGAGGCCGGGAAGAAAGAGGATGAAGCTCTGCAGCTTTGCCTTCCCGGGAAAGAAGAGCGTCCTCCTCTGCAGATCCCACGGCCGACTTTCGCTCAGTCTGATTCGTGGCCTCCTCTACTATGGAAGCGATTCTATACCTTATTTTAATTTAAAATGGATTAACAGAAATGCTTTTTCATTTTCAGAATATAGCTGCATTATTTGACTCATAAATAAAATTAATAATAGATCATCAAAACTGCTATTTTTATGACACAACTAAAAAGAAAACGTAAAGGACATGAAAATGCAGTTTGTATTATTTATTATTCATTTTATTTATGAGTAAAAAATGCAACTATATTCTGAAAATGAAAGGTCAGGTCAGGTCTGGCTGGCCCAGAAAAGCTCAGATACCAACAGCAGCCCCACCAGGACAACCTGTGTAGGCCACCATTCAGCAGGAAGAAAAAGAGGGCAGCCTGACGACCCTGTTCTTCTAGCAATGGAACAGCTGGATGTTCCCTGTTCACCAGCCTTGCCGGTTCTGTGTGTGCTTCCACGTTTGGTTTCTTCCCCAACCAGAGGGATTGAGGACTTTGTTGCAGGCACAGATGTTGGTCGCAAAAGCACACACTTATGTTCAAGAATAAAAATAAAACTCGAGGTCGAGGGCACAGAAAATTGAACATAAAACCAATAAAGGGGATGGTGGAACCTCACGCAATAGCTAACCCTTTTTCGTGAGAGGCAAGACGTCAGTGCTGCCATGTCACCGGCATGCCGCAAATACGCAGTTTTGACAACCTGTCACAACCCTGCTCTGCCGCCAGATGGCTCCCTAACATCAGTTTCAGAGGCAGGGGCTGCAGCACTCACAGTCGAGGCTGTCAGCCTGCTGTCCCTGAGGAAAGAGCAGTGGGCTGTGTTCCTGCCTTCAACTTGGGTCCAGAGAACAATTTCACAGGGATACAGACTCCAGTTTGCCACGATTCCCCCTCACTTCTGTAGGAATAATCTATTGACAGGCCCGAGGAGAATCCGCTCACGTTTTGCTAGAGGAAATTTTCTCACTGCTAAACAAAAGAGCGATACGCATAGTGCCCCCCGACCAGAGCCAGAGCGGGTTTTATTTCAGGTATTTCCAGGTCCCCAAACGGGGAGGGACTGGGATTCGCCCTATCCTGGATCTACGGGCTCTAAACAAATACCTCAGAAAATACAAGTTCCGGATGCTCACGCACGCATCTCTGCTGCTTCTGGTCTGGACAACTCGTTCGCCTTTGTCTGCCTGCAAGATGCATGTTTTCACATTCCAGTTTATCCCCCACACAGGAAATATCTGAGGTTTGCCTTACGAGTACACCGTGCTCCCTTTTGGTCTGTCTCTGAGCCTGAGAGTGTTTGTGCAGCGCACCGAGGCAGCGATAGCTCCGCTAAGACGACAGGGTTTCCATCTGGCTACTTATTTGGACGACTGGCTCCTTTTGACATGGTCCAAGCAGGAGGCAGCGTCACAAATGAGCGAGCTCATATATCACCTTGTCCATCTGGGATTTATCATAAATGCCAGGAAGAGCATGTTGTCTCCAGTACAAGGAACTGTGTTTCTGGGGTTAGCTCTGGATGCGGTGTTATGTGCCGCCTGCCTGTCGGCGGAAAGTACAGCACCTTCAGGGCTTGTCTCGCCCATTTACATCTGAACAAAACTCTCCCTTTCCCTTGCGGTTACTGGGGTTGATGGCATCAGCTATTCTAGTAATTCGACTATCGACAGGACATGGCGCCATGGCGGGTTACCATTACGGCGGAGTGCCTAACGGCGCTCTGCTGCTGGCTACTTCCGGTTTTTCTGTCACAGGGGTGATTATAAGCACCATACTATTGCGGAAAGAGGTCACGATCGACACCAGCCTGTTAGGCTGGGGCGAGATTCACGTGGGCCGGTGTGTGAGAGGTGTTTGGAGCCGGAGTCTCCAGCAATCTCTCATAAATAACCTGGAGCTCTTAGTGGTGTTTTTCTCACTGAATTGCTTTCTCCCTTATCTCAGTGGTCATCACGTTTTGGTGACAACAGACAACACCACGACGGTGGCTTATATCAACCGCCAAGGGGGACTGCGCTCCCGCCGGTTACACACAATGGCACGCAGGCTGATTATTTGGAGCAGCAAGCGTTTCCTATCTCTGAGGGCGACGCGTGTCCCAGGTTCTCAAAACCAGGGGGCGGATCTGCTCTCGCACAGACTGATTCCGATTGCTCCTTACTAGCCTGCAATGCATTGGCTGGGGGAGATATATTAGCTTCTGTATAGACAGCTATGGCAGCTTCCGCTTCGCCGGGATATCTTGTCACAGGCAGGGGAACAGTGTTCCAACACAGCCCGAACGCATGGCACTATGGGCCTGGCCCATGAGTGGTTTAATTTGAACACAGTGGGGCTTCCTCAAAGTGTGATTAACACTATTCAGAGTGCGAGAGCATCCTCCACTAGGTCTCTTTATGACTGTAAGTGGAGGGTGTTTGAGGAGTGGTAGCATACAAGGGGGCACACCTCTTTTCAGTGCTCGGTGGCTGTGATTTTCTCACTCCTGCAGAAGCTAACTGACAAACGCTGGGCCTTTTCCACTGTTAACGTGTCCTTGGGGGGCTATTTCTGCGTGCCATGTTGGCTTTGAGGGAAAATCGTCTTGCCAGGATCTGCTGGTCTGCTGTTTCATGAGGGGGGCACCCAGGCTTCTCCCTGTTTCATGGCCCCTGGTGCCCCCGTGGGACTTAGTGGTGGTGTTGGAGGGTCTATCTGGCCCCCCTTTTGAACCACTAGAAGATGCTGACCTCAAACACTTGTCTTTGAAGACAGTGTTGCTGTTCTGTGAAGCTTGTCAGTGATATACATGCCCTCTTAGTGCATCCTTCGTGCACTCAGTTTGCTCTGGGAGATGTGAGGGTGTCACTCAAGCCTAACCCGGCGTTTGTGCCCAAGGTGGTGGGTTCATGCTCGCCCATCGTCCTTTTGTCAATCTCTCTCCGCCGCCTTTCTCTTCACCCGAGGAGCAGTGGCTTCGTAAACTGTGTCCTGTCTGCGCTCTATGAGCCTATATAGACAGGACAAAGGGGCTCCAGAAGAGCGACCAGCTCTTTGTCTCCTGGGCTAGGCCCTGTTTGGGCAGGCCGATCACTAAGCAACAGCTTTCCCACTGGATTGAGGACGCTATTGCGGCTGCCTAAAGGATTTGGGGTCTGCAGGCACTTGCGGGCTTGCATGCGCACTTGACTCAAGGATTGGCTGCCTCCTGGGCCCTCTTTAGAGGGGTCTCCATGCAGGATCTTTGTGCAGCTGCGTGTTGGTCTCACCTTTGTTCTGTTTTACAAACTGAATGTCACTGCCTCCAGTGTGGCCCACTCTGTGCTGAGCATCACAGATGAGAGGAGTTCCTCTCCTAGAGTGCTGGTGTTCACCTGAGATAAGCTGTCTGGCATTTCGGGAGTCTCCATATCCCATAGTGAGACATCGAAACAAATGCTATGAATGAGAACTTTAGGTTACTCACGTAACCCCTGTTCTTAGAGTAACATGAGTGAGATGTCTCACCAGACAGTTCTTCTTGTAGGGCGAAGCACGAAGAGGTGCTTATCTTGAATGACGCTGCATCATAGCGCAGGCTACTTAAAGGTAGGGTGATGTGAGCGTCACGTTCACCAGCTAACCAGGATTGGCGTAATGAGATAGGTGCTTCTGAGGAACACGCATGGGGGGCGTATACCATAGTGAGACATCTTACTCATGCTACTTTGAGAACCGGGGTTACGTGAGTAACCTAAAGTTTTACAGTCCAGACTGCTGTAGTTCCTCCTGGGGTTCTGGATCAGGGTTCTGTGATAGTATGGGGTCAGATGTGGGTTCTGCTGCCTTCATCTTTTCCAGGAATGTCCAGTTTTTAACATGATGATGAAGAACCACAAAAGTGGTTTATAAATATATTGAGTCTGATTAATTGATGGATCTTTAATGCCGATACATCTCTTCAACGCTGTGAGAGGGAATGGAAAAGATTTACTGAACTAACATTCGGTTCATGAACTGAAGCTGATGAGGAGATAAAACATCTGCATTTTCTGCACCGTACTAACTTCCTGATTTGTGGTTGTAGTTTCCCGCTTCAGAAAACCATTACCTCATTCTTCTCCTTCAGTTTGGTGATCATGACGATGACAGGCGTCTCCTCCTGCCAGGCCATCTGCCAGAAGTCGTTCACGGTGTTCACCATGGGACCCTGAGTGGCGATGAATGCCTTGCTGTCTCCATGGTAACCCTGGAACAGAAGCCACAACATCTCTTATATTGTCAAATACGTTTTTCAGTTTTAATCATCTGCTCCATGTTTCATGTAAAAATGTACTTTCTCTGGACAGAAAGTCAGTCCTCTGATGTGGTCTGACGGTATAAAGTGTTTTAGCACAACTTCCTGGCAGGAAGGTGTTCTATTGTGAGAGTCAGAGCAACACTGCAGACCTCTGCAGGACTACACTTTCACTCAGAGTCCATGAGGAAACCAGCAGAACAAAGAAAAGGCTGCCGACATTCCAGAGCAGTGATTATCAAGCGCGCTGAATATTTGTTATTCTCTCAAGTTTAGAGAACGTTCAGCAAAACAAATGCCATGATCAAATGGACTAAAGGTCATCATGGAGCTCTGTGAACAGCACAAACATGAATAGCAAAAATAAGACACAATGTCACACTAGTGCTGACCACTTTTAGTTATGCAACAATTCAAATAAAACAAAAGCACAAAAATATTTAAAAAAAGACCCAGGAGCTCACGTTGGGCATTACACTACAGGGATTCCATCAACAATATATATACCACCCAGGACTTTCCCAGGCCAGGCGTACAACTACCAAGCAGACAGAACAAAATCAGATCCTTTATCGAGCCCAAAAAAACTCCAGTTTTGTCTCATCGGTCCAGAGGACGTTCTCTCAGAAGCTTTGTGGATGTCAGTATGCATGGTGGTACATCCTAGTCTGGTTTTGTTATGATGTTCTTTCAACAGTGGTGTCCTCCTAGATCGTCTCCCATTAAGTCCACTTTGGATCAAACAGAGATGGATGGTGTGATCTGACCCTGATGTCTAACCCTAATTCACCAGAGCCAAATTCCTTGTTTGTGAATACAGACTTGGCAAAATAAATTATTGTGATTCTGATGTTAGCTAAGGTCCCGTGGACCCACATCCAGAAAGTTTGGCTACAGTCCCGTGGACCCACTTCCAGAAAGTTTGGCTACGGTCCCGTGGACCCACGTCCAGAAAGTTTGGCTACGGTCCCATGGACCCACATCCAGGGAGGTTGGTTACAGTCCCGTGGACTCACGTCCAGATAGCTGGGCTACAGTTACCGCTACAGTAACGTGGATTAGTGATGCGCGGGCCGTCCCCTAACCCGCGGTTCGGGTTGGGGCGGGTCAAAGAATTTTCGCTTCACAGTGGGGCGGGTTGGTGTAGTTTACTATTCTGAAATATCTAGTTCTATCTATTAATTTTATTTTTTGTCAAACAGAAAATAAAGACCTTAATCATTGTCTACATTTTGTTACTATAATATGTAAGACAAAATATTTATCAGTTATTTAAACACAGGTCACATTTTATAACGTAATGTCCACGTAGGCACGTAGTAGGCTACGCAGGCTACGTGCAGAAAGCGCCAAGCAGACAAGCAACAAAAGATGGAAGAAGAAGTGTTGAATAACATTCGTTCGGGAGTTTACGTCCCTAAAAAGAAGAAGGAGGGTCAAATGGCTAAATCACAGGTTTGGGACAGGTTCAGCGAGGTAATCAGTGCAGACAACAGCAGCAGCATTGGCTATGTGCTTTATAACACTTAAACGCTTAAACGCTTTAAAACACTTTATTCGTTTGCCTATTTATGTTTATAGGCTTAACGTTCAAATGAAAATACATTTTGTGTTGCCAGTTTCCATTGCCAATTTAGGAGACTATATGCACCTTTCTCAGACTAAATAAAAGCATTCGTCAATATCACAACATGTGTTTTAATGGGGCGGGTCGGGTCGGGTTAAAAAAATAGAAGCGGAGGTGCGGGGCGGTTTGGTGCGGTCGAATTTTTTTAAAAGAGTGGGACCCGCAGGTTGGAAAGAACCCCGACCCGCGCATCACTAACGTGGACCCACGTCCAAGGAGGTTGGCCCATGTGTTCAGCAACTATCTTTTCTCTAAAGTGCCCACTAGCGGAATCCTCTTTTAACAAGTATAGTACACAAAAAAGAATTAGTCATGAGGGATGAAAATGAAGTATTCTTGTCCACTCACCCGAATGTAGTTAGCATTGATGTAAGTGCTCAGCAGGTCGTTGCAGCCCTTTAACTTCAGGATGACTCTGGAATGAGGGTCTACGACACATCAAGGAGAGGAAGTGAAGGGTGACGTGTTACTTCAGAATTAACCACAGTATTGAACCTCACAATGAATCAATCATAAAGATGCCTCATCATTATCATTTCCATGAAGGGTTATGTCTGAACCACATCAGCAGATCAATGCAGTTTGTGCATGGAACAAAAACAGGGCTAGACAACGTCTTCCTGTTGCTCTGGTTGCTTAGAGTGGAAGATACAGCAGAGGAACAGTTATTCCCTCCAAACAAACAGATTTATTTATCCTTGTTGGATTTCTTTAATGACCAAGGTGTAATTGTGGAGGACATCTCAGCTGCCAGTAAATCATGACATGACACAGGAAATCCATCCACCATTTTTCACCTCCTGCAGGATAACCAGCAGATGGGGAGCGTTCAGTAAGTGGTAAATGACAAATGATGATGAACTGATGAATGTGTAGTATTTATTTATTCGGCACACAGCAGAGCAGATTCCTGGTTACTTTACTTTCTATGTTATCTTGTTATGTTGGCATCAACAGATAGGAATAAATAAACTTTTAAAACCTATAAGGAATGTTCATGTAATTTACACATTTATAGTGCTGGAAAATTATTTTCAAACAGAGTAATCTGATTATTTCTCTGACAATAATCATACCAATTAAATCAATAAAGGTGATATCTTTTAAGGGGGAATAAATTTAGGCTCTGTGATTATGTCTTGTTCTTGAATCTGTTTTAGGTAGATGTGATTTAAACGCAGTCTGTATCCATGATGTACTCGAGGTCAAACAGACCAAATCAGTTGTATGAGAAAGTCTGGAGCTTGTTGTGGTCTGTAGGTTTGTTGCACCTCAGCTCAGACCGACCACGGTCCGCAGCGCCACAATGAACACTTTAAAAAACAAAAACTGTAACACAGGAAGGAGTTTGATTGACAGCAGCTCTACATGAACATTCCTTTCTCCTGATTAGCCGGAAGGAAGGACCAGCACTGTATTGATAACCCCGCCTCCTTCCAAAACACAAACACACAATCCAAAAACCATCATTGTGTGTGCGTGTGTGTGTTTACATAATGTGTTAATGAGGCCAAGTGTCGGGCAGACTGCGAGAACACTCAGTGCTCGGAGGAAAAAAGCATTGTTTGAATATGCTGGTGGGGAAGAGGGAAGCGTAATGTTCACCGTCCTTGGGGTTGTTGGCCTTTGACACCCAGTCCCACCGACATAATAAAATAACTTCCTGATTCAACAGGAAATGAAGGCTGTTTTGGAAGTGTTGCTCCTTCCGAGCAACACCGAATACTCACTGGGCAGGATGGTCTTGTATCTGTTCTTGGTCCCGTGGTTTGGAATATCCAGCTCCTTGGGATCAATAAAGTTCATTGGTATTTCCTGAAATTGGAGGAAAGGCAGGTTTTAGTTGTATATTTCATTCCCAGGTGAAAACATGAGGCAGGTTACTTGGTTTGGTGTCAGGTGAGATGTTTTGCTCAAACAGGAATCTCTAGGACAATAAATAGATCACATATTTTCTGACCCTGAACTGGATGAACTGGGTGTAGAAGATGGATGTGCAGTAAATCCTGCGCAGGTTGAGCTCTGGCAGGGATGTCAGGATTCCGCCTCCTCATCTTCACATCAACACACCTGTTAGAATCAGGACTTACAGCGAACTCGGCATGCAGCTTGTGCATGTTGTTGATGATGTCGCGGAGCTGCTGACGTGTCATTGGCCGCCCGGCAGACAGCAGGTACTCCCTTGCTGCTGCCTCTCTAGGGGTTACCACGGCAACGTTAAGGGGCTCAACCGAGCCGAGGGCCGACATGTCCAGCACCAGGGACACATTGGAGCCTCGTCTGCAGAGGAAGGATAGGAGAGAGAAAAGAAAGATTCTATTAGAGGTGGAAAGTTCCTTTTCCTTCCTGGGTTTTATTACCGCTTATCCACCGGGTTGAGATTCAGGAAATCGTCATCTGAGGTCTGCAAGGTCTAAAGAAAGAATAAAAGCAGTAGATTTAATGAGAAAACAGTGTCATCACCTCAAAGAAGAGAGAATGCTTTATGCACTGAAATGTGTTAAGTAATTAATTGATTATTTAGTCAAAGACAAATGTTTTTCTCTAGACCGTTAGACCTTATTAACCAGCTCAGACTATCCTTTTCTGTCTTCCGGTTACTTTTAAATTATTCAGGTCAATCAAGTAAGACTCTTCCACTCAAATAACAGTGCATGTAATACTGGTGTACCCCGTAAACAAAGGGTAAACCACCTCCAGAAAAGCTTGCATGTTTTCTAAGCATACATTTAAATGTTAAAATTAAATTGAACCTCTATTCTGAAAGTCTGAAAAATTCTCTATGGGGGTATTTTCCTTTCATTCTGGAGTCTGGAGAAACCTCAGAGTGGAAAACAGAAGGATGGAAACTACTGTTGGATAGTGGGGACCTTCCATCATGACATTTTGAGAGATATGAACTCTGCCAAGTTTCATGGACACCAGCTCATCTCAGATGGACAGAAAGACACACGAGTCCACGTTTCAGCTGCTTTAGGAAAAGAACTGTTGTCTGGTTCTACGTTCAAAAGATGATAACGATAATCCAGGCTGTTCTCATTAACATTGGTATGCAAAGGTTTGGACACCCTGTGAACAGTTCAACATAAAATGAGCTGCAAAAGTCATTAAGTTCTGTTTTATTTTAAGTAAAGTCAACATGTTTTGTTTAGTGAAAAAAAAGAAAGCAGAAATCTGCAAAAGTATGAGAACCCCAGGAGTTTTCATCTGTCAGATGAGACATAGGCCTTCTATCTCAATTAGCCTGTTAGAATTATGGTTTGTTCACAGTCATTGTCAGGAAAGGACAGAATATATTAATTTAAAAGCTTTAATAATACTCTGACTCATGAGGAGCATGAGGAGGATATAATTCAGCATCTGTTTGCTAAAGAACATCTAAATAAGCCAGAAGCCCTATAGAGCAAAGAGGTTAAAGCTAAAGAAAGGTTAAAAAAGAACCTGTCCAAGTGTGAAGCACGGAGTTGGAGCAATCATGGTTTGAGGTTGTGTTGCAGCCAATGTAGTGTTAATTTTGTTAACGGAAACTAAACGAAAATGGGACTAAAATTCCTGTTAAAAACAATAACTGGGACTAAATCAAAATGCATGTTTGTGGACCAATAAAGACAAGACGAAAATGTAGTTCACTAAATAAAAACTGGGCTAATATCTAAGGACATTTTAGTTCATGAAAAAAGACGGGACGTAAATTATATTATATGATTTTGTCAAATCCTCTCTCCTCTGTCCATCCGCCACGCACACACTGACACACCCCCTTGGTGTTGCCAACTTAGTGACTTTGCCGCTATATTTAGCAAGTTTTGAGACCCCTCTAGCAACTTTTTTTCACAAAAGCGACTAGCGACAAATGTAGCTACTTTTTCTGGTACGAGACTTTGGAGACTGACGTGAATAAACAGTTTACTCTTTTCAATGTGGAGTCCTGCGCAGACCCCTTCCCATACATCCCAATGTATTTATTTAGTGAGATAAAATGCTGTTCTGTTTGTCTTCAGGTTACCATCACAAGGACATTTGATTTGAATTTGCATCAATATTCATATAAATAAATGCGTGTAAACATAAAAATGCCTGCAATTATTTCGGCATAAAATAGGATAGTTATGTTTTAAGTATGAGTTTTAAATGGATGTTAAATGTAGTTTATTAATGTTAAACTTCATTTAACAATGTTCAATTTTATCTGCTGACAAAAAAAGTAAATGGGTAAAAAACTAAAATTATACTGAATTGTTGACAGTTTTTGTTATCTAAAACCAGAAAAATAAAATTATTTTTTCTTGGACTAAAATAAAGACTAAAATGCTCGACTTATAGTCAACTAAAACTTGACTAAATCAAAATGGGATGAGGTTGACTAAATGTGATAAAAACTTATAAGCACGATTGAAACTGGAATAAAACTGAGACTAAATTTAAAAATGGCTGATAAAATTAACACTAAGCAAATGACATGATGAGCATTTCAGATCCTAAACACACCTTAAAACCCACAGTAGAGGAGCTCAGAGGCAGAAGCTGAAGGTTTAACCATGACGGTCAGTCCTCTGAAATCTGAAATCTTTAACTTCACTCCTTTTGGAGGTAATTTCATTTTCTGCCTGCTAAGAGAAAAAAAGTTTGCCCAAACTCTTTACATTTGAACTTTTCTAAAAGTGAGATGTCACAGTGAGGTACAAGAATCCCAATAAAATTACTAGAGGTTAAGGGATTCCCTCACTGATGGCCCTGAATCATTCATCTGAAATATCCCGTTTCAGAAGCAGAAATGCGGAACCAATTTTAAACAAAAAAAAAAAATTCTCTATGTCACAAAGGAGTCAGATGAAAGGAGCAGGAGCTGGAGACGACAAGGTGGGTCTTCATTCATCTGGGGGTGGAGTCTTCGCCTGGCTACGTGTTGGCCCGTTGCCTCTCCAGGATGTTGTTACTTCCAATTTGTCTGATTGCTGGTTGGCTGGCTTCCAGAATGGATGACACACACTGAAAAACATCCTGTTCTCACTCTTGAGCCTGAAATCTTCTTTCCTTTCCATACCTGAAGAAACTACAGTGTTGTCAGCTCTGTGCTTCTCTGACTCGTGCAGCCAGAACAAAATGGCGTCTAACGGTGGAGGTAACTGACGCGGCGGCGGAAAAGAAGCGAGCAGCAAATTAAGGATAAAGAGCTCAAAGCTGAACGGAGGCAGATAAAGATGTTTGCTTTTCAGTCATGAAAGTACTTAACATGGAAACTGGGAAATGAAGCTCTGCCAAGTTTTAAAGAGCTGTTAAAGAGCTGTTAGAGCTAGAAATACATACAATCTCTCAACATGTCTCACTTCGTAGCTCAGCTTCACGTTTAGCTGTCAGGCTCACATAAGATGAAACATTCAAAACAAAATGTTTTAAAGGTTTCTTTATATTCAATTCATTTAAAACTTAAAATCATAAAAGATGAAGTCTTCTTTAGCCGTTGTCAGGAGAGATCTCAGAAGAGATGGGATGAAGACGATGCTGGATTAGCCGTCATTAGGAGAGATCTCGAAGAAGAAACGGGATGAAGACGATGCTGGATTAGCCTTCGTTTGGGGAGATCTCAGAAGAGATGGGATGAAGATGATGCTGGATTAGCCTTCGTTAGGAGAGATCTCAGAAGAGATGGGATGAAGGCGATGCTGGATTAGCCTTCGTTAGGAGAGATCTCAGAAGAGACGGGATGAAGATGATGCTGGATTAGCCTTCGTTTGGGGAGATCTTTGAGAAGAAACGGGATGAAGACGATGCTGGGTTAGCCTTTCGTTTGGGGAGATCTCGGAGAAGAAACGGGATGAAGACGATGCTGAGTTTGCCATTGTCTTGGTAAAATCTGCCAAAGTTCAGTTGTGGTGCTTTAATGGTGAATCCAGTCAAAATTGAAAGGGATTAATTAATGGCCCATAAATTATTTTTTTAATTTATGGGCCAAAACATAATACTTAAAAGTTGACTAGATTTCTATACTTAAAAATGCCAAAGTTCAATGAAAAAAACATATTTATTCAGTCTGTATTATAATAATGTAACCTGATATTAGACCGATACTGACATTGTGGCGTCTCTCTGAAACCTGTACGAGATGTTGAGAGTGAGCAGTGACATTGAACTCACATAAACTTAGAGTTACAGCTTAAATAAAAGTTTTTTAACCTGAAGCTTTGAACGGGAAGTTAAGGACGGCCTCAGGAATGTCAGGATTAATGTGACAGCAAGGAGAAACACCACAGAGGAAGTGTGTCCAATCAGACGCCTCCCCTCATAATAACAGCCTGAGGACAGAGTCAGCTCTGCTATGGACACAGCTTATGAAACAGGAACCTACATGACTGAAGGACTGTAACTCCTCAGATATACCTCCTGATTTTTTCTGTCTTCAAACCTCCACCTATGACAAATGAGGAGACAGATAAGAGGTCATTTGGAAAAATTCTTCACAAAAACAGTGGTCTGCAGCGAGGCGCACAAATGAGCTCAAAACAACTCGCTCACTGAGCGCGTTTTTCTGAAAATGTTAAGCTGAACACAGCATATTTACAAATTAAGAGCTTGAACTTGAACTCAGGTTGTTAGGTCCTGCAACAATCACTGCCGACATTTCCCTTAACTTATTCAACTCACAATGCATTGCACACTCTAGCATAAGGAGGATGGTGAGAACCATTGACTTCCGGGAAGAAATGTGGTCAGAAAAACATCCTGGATGATGGTGATCAGTGATCATTTAACCGTTTGGTGGAAATCGAAGAAAGCAGCAGTAGCCTTACCTGGCTCATCTGTGCTCAACCTGTACATACTGGTATGTAAGAGGACGTGGGAGGGAGGGGGTTGTGTGTGGTTTGGGGGGGGGGGGGGGGATCATTGTTTTAACCATGGAAAGCACTTTGTGCTGCATTTATGTATGAAAAGTGCTCTATAAATAAAGACTGATAGATTGATTGATTGATAGAACTCAGAGCTGTGTTTAATAGTGAAAGTTAGAACATTTCCACATGAACAATGTGAAGGGAACACCAAAAGAAGTCCACCGCAGTCCTTTATACTACTTCACACTGAAGCTTAAAAACCTCTTCTGAAAGTCCTTCAGGCTACAGCAGCAGTTCATGCCATGCTTCAGGGAGGCTGCAGCTGGAGGAAGCTCAGCTTTGGTTGATTTAAGGCCTTCTGGGCAACTTCTCAATTATAAGGAGAAAATCTTCAATCCTGAAATGAGTTTGGGAAACCTGAGCATGCTCCATGGTTTCCAGCAGCCTGATCTCTGCTGTCTCACCATCAGCATCTGGTTAAAATGGTTCTGACTTCAAAGTTTTTGACAACTAGATCTGAGACCAGATCCCAGTTCTCACCTTTCTTGCAGTCCTGCAGCAGGTTTCATCTTGAAGGGGGAGGCACAGGGCTTCAGCTCGTTACTGGCCGTCACCGGGACAACAATGGTTGGGGAGGTGTGGTCGTCGCTGCTGATGATGGGGACTGGGGTAGGGCTACGAGGTAAAGATGGAAAAGTCTGTCAAACTGGAAAGAAAACCATCCCCAGTAAAGATTTGCTTGTCCCACATGTTTAACCTGATGGAGATCTCAACATGTCTGACATCTTTTCAGCTTAATGTTTTCATTTTTTGTTTGACCACCAGCACCACCACCATGTAGCATGCTACAAAATTAACATGTAAGCTTGCATGCAACCGTAGTACACAGTACAAACCGTATATGGTGTACCACCTAGTATGTGTAGTATGATGTAGAGGGTGTTAAAAAAAAGCTTTGTCTCATTTAAAGACAGCAGTGGTGTCATCTGACTTATTTATGTTCAGCCTGCACCTTTGTTTTAGATCTTCATTCCCATCAATTTTATTCCTTTTTCACCTGGATATTTGTAAATTATATATTGTAAATAATTATTTTATATTTCTTTTCTTTTCCATTTTTGTCCTGGATGTTTGTTATGTGTGTGAAGTTACAGTTCCACATCATATGGTTTAATTATTCTATAATCTATAGTCCGGGAGCATTAAGTACTTCTGATTCTAAAACAGTATTCTGGTCATCCTCATCTTCAGAAACCTTCCAGATGTTGACCAAAACACAGCAGAGAGACGGGTTGAACAGCATGGCTCATGTGTGACCAGTGAAGGAGGAGGAAGAAGAGGAGCTCTTTTCGTTCTATGGCTCAATGTGCTGGCTGCACACCAGTCGATAGCTCAACACTACGTCCATGAAGAAGATTCCTTCAGAAAATGAACTCAGACAGCGAGGAAAAAACAAAGAGGATGAAAAGCGGACAGAACGAAACGGAAGAAGATTAAAAAAACAGACTCTTAAGCAGGATTTATACTCGTATGGTATCCACGTGCGTCAAGGCATAGGGCAGGGTCCGACATGGGGCAGAGTCCTGGCATGGGGAAGGGTCTGGCATGGGGAAGGGTCTGGCATGGGGAAGGGTCCGGCATGGGGAAGAGTGTGGCATGGGGCAGGGTCCGGCATGGGGAAGGGTTTGGCATGGGGAAGGGTCTGGCATGGGGAAGGGTCTGGCATGGGGAAGGGTCCGGCATGGGGAAGAGTGTGGCATGGGGCAGGGTCCGGCATGGGGAAGAGTGTGGCATGGGGCACGGTCCGGCATGGGGAAGGGTTTGGCATGGGGAAGGGTTTGGCATGGGGAAAAGTCCGGGATGGGGAAAAATGTGGCATGGGGAAGGGTCTGGCATGAGGAAGATTTTGGCATGGGGAAGGGTTTGGCATGGGGAAGGGTCCGGCATGCGGAAGAGTGTGGCATGGGGAAGGGTCTGGCATGGGGAAGAGTGTGGCATGGGGCACGGTCCGGCATGGGGAAGGGTTTGGCATGGGGAAAAGTCCGGGATGGGGAAGAATGTGGCATGGGGAAGAGTCCGGCATAGAACAGGGTCCAGCGGTGATGCTGTAACCGACCTTACGTAGACGTAGTGCGAGTATAAACTTCAAGCTTCAATCTGAGCTCTTAAGAAGAAAGACTTGATGTTAACGTGGCCGGTTTTTTCCAGTTTTTCCATCCTCATCTGACTTTAATATCGCTGATCATTTGGGAAACAGTTGGAAAATTATTAAAAATGTTTCCTTTGTAGCTGCTGAGCTTGAATGGACTGATGGATCAGAATAAGAACTCACAGGAGTATTATGGGATGTAGACAGTTTCTATTAACTCACCTGGGCAGAGGGACAATAGGAGGAGCAAGGTGGCGCCAGGCTATGATTGGCTGCTGCTGGAGAGTGGGTGTGGCTACAGCTGGAGGGAGCTCAGCCTGGACCATGCTTCCTGCCACAATCTGGAGAAACAATTGGGGTGTTACACCTAATGTATTCTAACACCTTTTACACATCTTACTTGGGCTTTCACTACAGACCTTGGTGCACTTTAACCTGTCGGTGGAGTCTGCAGGGATGGTTGGGCTCAGGTGCAGGTCAGCGGGCGGAGCTTTAAGCTGCCTCTCAGAAACCTGAACCTTCTCCTTTATTCGATATAAAACCTGGAGAATTTTTTTTGGAACACATGACAGTTGTTGCTTTAGTTTGATGTTTATTATTCTAACCTCAAGTTTGAAAAGTCTTGATATTTAGCATCTTCTGTAGCTAAAAAAGCTTCGGCCCGAACCTTTTCAGTCAGTAATTTGTTTTTTTCCCCATTAAATTGTTTTCCTTGTTCTTGTTTGGAGGAAATGACTGGAAAAAATAATAATAATAAAAATAATAATAATAATAATAATAAAATTAATTAAGCTAAAAAGTAAAAAGGCAAAGAAAAACCCTTAAATTATCACAACAAATTTTCAATATTTCTGTGTATTGATCCAATTATTGAGCTGTTTCTGTACTTCCTTTTTATTCTTCTTCTTATTATTGTTATTGTTACTGTTATTAATATTATTTTATTTATTTTTTTTTACCCTGTCCTGTCCAGCATCCTAACATACAGAACGGTGGTCTGTGTGCCATATTCTGTGTGACAGATTTGCTCTACCAAGGGAGACATGATATTTTTATTATTTTTATTGTAATCTTATTTTCTTTAGTCTTATATGTCAGTGCCGAACCTGACAGGGAGATAAAGGAAGAGAGAGAGAGAAAAAAAAAAAAAAAGGGAGAAAAGGACAGGATTAAAATGTGGAAATAACAGTTGTCTATGCTGCCCAGAACATATCACAAAAAAAACAACAACAACATAAACTACCACAGTACTACATGATACCGAAAGAAAGATTGAATGATGATAATATAAAAAAAATTACAATAGTCATCAAACGTACCTGCAGATGAACGTACCAACACACAAACATCAGCTACATCTAGTGAGAAGCGGATGGAGAGACGAGCACGTTTGTGAGCATGCACGTGTTAACATGCATGTGTGGCCATGCAACAAGGAGGAAATGTGTACCCGCAAGGGGGCCGCGATCACGCCGCACCCCGAAGCATCAGCGGGGGACGGGGGGAGCCCGAGGCCCCAAAGGCCAAGCAGATCCACAGAGTACCAAGCCCGGGACAGCCAAAGCAGACAGAGCAGCTGCCCACCCGGACCAGAGCAGAGGGGTCCCCAGACCGGAACCCCCGGCACGACGGGGCAGGGGCACCGGGCAGCCCAGGGCGATGGCGAGCAGGCCCAGCGGGCGCCGGGCACTGTGGCGCGGGCCGCACGGAGGGCAGGCGCCCCACAGGCCCAAGGGCCACCCTTTCCCCCCAGCAAAGCCCCACCCAGGAACCCGACGGGGCCAGGCAAAACCACCGTGGGCCACGCCAACCCAACACCAAGGCTAGGCACCCCAGGGACAAGAACATGTCCGCGGGCGTAGGAAGACCCCGGCCCCCCTGCCCCCCAGCCTGAGTTGTGTGTGCATGAGTATGGGCTATTTATAATGCAATTAAAAACTGGAAGGAGCCATGAGATGGTGATGGGTCCCACTGCTGCCAGGCAGCAGGACCCCCTCAGGACTCCCTCAGTGTGTGTGAGTGTGTGTTATGTGTGTAGTGCAGTACTGTTAAATGTGGTAGTGTCTAACATGTAAATAAAATCGGGGGAGAGAGGTCACAAAGGGAGGGGATGGAGGAAGGGCCACCTCGGTGGCTCCTTTCCGCCCACCCACAGCCCATGTGCCCATCCCCCCGAGGCCCTAATTAATATTATTTTATTATTATTTAGGCAGTTTCAGTCATCTGGTCTGCAGGTTCATCTGCCAGGTATCAAATCAGTAAAATAAATAAATGAGCAAAAAACGCAAAATATTGTTTTCAAATTATTTAGACAAATAAAATGTTTAATCAGAAACCTGTAAAATACAAAAGGAACTGATTCAGCTAAATGAAAACGGGAATAAAATACAAAAATGTTTTGTTTCCATGCGTTTAGGTTTTAGGTAATTCAAAGAAGACAATTTCTTCGACTTCTCAAAGACAGAAGATGATTAAAATATTTTCCCATCAGACCATCATGTCGGCACATCTAGTTTCAACAACTTTGTTCCATTCAGCAATCTGCTCCCTCTAACTCCGATATTTGACCTGGTCGCACTTTTTACCTCACAATTAAAAAAAAGCACACACACACATAAAAGAAACCCAGACAGGAGCATCCTTTGTGTCAAACTGCCCAACATCTATGTATTGAAATTGAGTTGAATAATCTCCTGAGTGGACGGATGACTGATCATCGAAGGGGGACTCACATCAGAGTGCAGGAGCGCCCCCCGGTGGACACAAGATCACACTACAAGCTGAGCAAAAAATTCCATGGAAATATTTCTCTCCATTTGTTTTTGTTTCCCTTCAGATCAGCCCTGTATGTTTCTGTTCAGTCTTAATTTCTTTAATATATATAATAATATATATATATATAACACCCTTTAAGCACAACAAAAATAAGCACAAAACTTTTTTTTAAAAACTTACAGTCATCATAAATCAACAGTTAAAAGTTAATAAATACAATTAAAATGTATTAGTAAATGGAGTAAAACAATCTGATCACAAGAGAAAAAAAATCAAACTGATCACAAAATGCTGCAGCGATATGGAGTAAAGTTTGGCCCAAGCCAGGCCGAGCTAAAAGATTTATTATTTCAGAAATGGGATTTTTCTTTAAGATCATCTAATATGATGAATCCCAACCAGGACTTTAATACTAACCAGGAGATAAATGGAAACTTTACTACACTAGTATTATTTTATCAAGACAAACATTCCTGAATGATGTTTACAAAAGGATGAACAAAAGATTTAAACTTGAGCTAAAAGTCAAGCATCAGAAATGAGGTAAAAGTACCGAGATGATTTAATGCAGGGGTTCCCTAGTCCAGTCCTGGAGATCTACTTTCACACAACCTTTAGATGTATCTCTTCCACAACACACCTAAATTCCCTCATCTGCATGTCAACCAGTTCTGAGGGGTGGAAAAGAGACATCTGATCCAGGTGTGCTGGAGAAGGGATGCATCGAGATGTTGCTGGACATGAGATCTCCAGGACTGGACTTGGGCCCCCCTGGTTTACTGGTTTCGTTTCAAACAGGAGTTGTACAGATAAAAAGCTGATCAATGTGTCAGAATAAAACTATTTCTTCTGCAGCTGCTTCAGAAAAGGCTTGTGTTGGATTTTTGTGTCTCAGGCAGGAGGTCCGAGGACACGAGGAGGAAGAAGATGAGGAACTACTTAGACAAATGAGATGAGCCTTTTCTGTCCGAGTATGTCAGCAGCCTGTGACCTCTGACCTCGGCTATGAATAGACCCAAGTTGGCTGAGGTTGTGTTTAATTCTGCTTCAGGCTGGGGTTTTTTACCTTTTACTCTTTATTTGTTTCTCTCTCAATATGGTCTGTCACCAGAATTATATTCATAATTTCCACTTGGAATAGTTTAAGTATTTTCATTATTGTTCAGTTAATCCTGCAACGTTTTTATATCCTAGTTATAACTATGACTTTTTAGGCAGAATGAGTGATGTCACCAGCATTTATTTATTTTCATTAAAGCTCAATATTTTTAATTAATATTCTATTATTTACATTTGCCTATGTTAACCAAATATACTTAAAAATCTACATTAATATTAGCATTAAAATATTTGTTTCCAGTTTATCATTGAATTGTTCATTTTTTTAAATGCTATTAATAGTAAGTATATTTATTTATGACTTGAATTGTTTAACATTTATCTAATCCTCTAAAACATTTAAATGGGTTTTCTCTTTTTATTTTCAAATCAAATCAAAATTTATTTATAGAGCACTTTTCATGCACAAAGCAACACAAAGTGCTTTACATAATAAAAAGAAATTTTACAAAATAAAAACAAAATTTAAAAGCCTTCACACACCAGAGATTATAACAGAAAATTAAAACACAGTAGTTAGTAGTTTCTTTCACACACAACTGCACACACACACACACACACACACACACACAAAGTGTTGCCTGAAGCTGTTGGTGTGACTGATGAGCATCCTGATTGGTCAGTTTCTGACCCGTTTTCAGACGTCAGTCTCTATGAAACAGGCTTTTACACAACATGAAAACTGGGAAAACTTTGTGTGCTTGAGCAGGATCTCTGGAGCTCAGAAATGATTAATGAGGTCCTGCAGGAATGCTGTGTGGCTGGTGTTTCAGGGTTAAAGCACCAAGGACTCGGTGTGATGCCGTTACTCACCATCAAGCAGGCGGTGACGATGATGAAGACTGTGAAGAAGAGGACGACAGCATAAAAACCTTCTCTGTTCCACACGTGATCCCTTTGCTCGCCCTGCAGGACGTTTTTCTACACAGACAATAAGAAAGAGACAAGCTTAAACCTGCTTCTTGATTTTATGCTCAGGTTTATTTAAGACGTCTGACTGCAGGAATATTAAAAAGATTGAAGAAAATCATATAGAAGAAGAACAGTGATGGTTAAATGGTCAGAGGATAGAAATAAGTATAGTTTTTGCAGGTTACTTGTGAGGTTCCCCAGGGTTCCATGCTGGGCCCACAGAGGTTTGTTTGATAGGAAGGCTTTAAGTGACATATCCAAAACATCAAAAACCAGACTATTTGTAGATGGTATAAATGTCGTTTTTTGTTTTAGTTGTTTGTGATTTAAACCAACTTGAACCAGAAGTCAGAGCTGGTTTGGATCCAGTGACCATCACTGAACTTAAACATGTACAGGGGGTTAAAAATGACATCTAGTGGTAAAGATGAGCATATAAATTACTTCAAATGCCAAGAAGTGCAGGTACGGTGGCCATCAGTGGCCAAACTTCTTCAAGAAATCAAGATGTTTTCATGCGTGAGTGGATCCAGGAGTCTCAGGTGTAGCAATGACTCCACTAAAGGTAACTACATGTCTACTGTCTTCTTCTATAAAGTACTTTGTGTCAATCGGTAACTTTACATCTGAGCAGACAAGAATTACATGTGGAGTTCCCCAAGGTTCCATCCTGGGACCTCTTCTGTTTAACATCTACATGCTCCCACTGGCACAGGTCATAAAGAAAAACAAAATTAGTTACCATAGCTACACAGATGACACACAGATATATATTACAATGTCACCAGGAGGCCGAGGCCCCGTACAGGCTCTTGGTAAATGCATTGAGGAGATTAATGACTGGATGTGTCTGAACTTTCTTCAGTTAAACAAAAATAAAACTGAGGTGATTGCGTGTGGAGCGAAAGACAAATGATTAAAGGTCACCACAGAACTTCAGTCTATACACCTAAAAACCACCAACCAGGCCAGAAATCTGGGTGTATTGATGGACTCAGATGGTAAAAGATCTGATGTCTTAGCAGGACCTGAAAAAAACTAGTCCAGCTTCCATCTTTAGTCAGCTTGATTATTGTAACAGTGTTCTTACAGGTTCTACCTAAAACATCAGTCAGGCACCTGCAGCTGATTCAGAACTCTGCTGCTCCAGTCCTCACTAAGACCAAGAAAGTGGACCACATCAGTCCAGCTCTGAGGTCTTTACACTGGCTGCCTGTTCTTCAGAGGATAGATTTTAAAGTTCTGCTGCTCGTCTATAAAGCTCTGAATGGTTTAGGACCGACATACATCAGAGACCTCTTGATCCAGTATGAACCTACCAGAACCCTCAGGTCATCTGGTTCCAGTTTCTTATCAGTTCCCAGAGTCAGAACCAGACATGGAGAAGCTGCATTCAGCTTCTATGCTCCACATGTCTGGAACAAACTCCCAGAAAGCCTCAGATCAGCTGAAACACTCAGTTTATTTAGATCCAGGTTGAAGACCCACCTGTTCGCTGCTGCATGGAACTAGTTTTTATTTAGAAGTCAAAATCTACATCTGGTTCTTTTAAGCTGGAATCATGCTTTAATATTGTCTAACTTTATTTCTTGCATTTTATCTTTTTTATTTAGCATCTTCCTTCTGCTTTTATTTCATTAATTGTATTTCTTTTATTGCTTTCTGCACCCTGCTTGAATGTTTTATGTAAAGCACTTTGAATTGTCTTGTGCATGAAATGTGCTATACAAATAAATTTGCCTCGCCTTGCCTTCTATTTTAAGTCATTACTTATCCCAAACGCAGCTCTAGCTCCTATCAAACATTAATTAAAGCTTCATTTAGAGAAACCGTGGTAAAAATGGTGGCAGCTGTCATGTGGACCCACGGTGAGTAGATAGAAATGCTTCACTCTGAGAATAAAAAAATAGTTATTTCAACAATGCAATTATATACAAATAGAAACACATTAAAGAGAGAGAGCGAGAGAGAGACTACTGCACAATATCCATGGAAGCATTCCCTGAGTATTCTAAGAAATCAGAGAATCAGATTGAGTGGCATAGACTTTGAAGGAGATATGGCTGATAGCTGTGCCCTCAATGGCTATTTTACAGAAATTGAAATTAAAAAGGCAATACAAGAGTTAAAAACAAGGAAAGCAGCTGAAGTACACAGGCTGATCAATGAATACATTAAAGAGCAAAGGTGATATCTTCATGCCTGCACTTTAATATTACTTTAATATGACCTTGGACTCTGGGGTTATCCCAGAAGACAGGTTGGTGGGCTTAGTTTTACCAATACTCAAAAACAATGGTGGCATAAAAGATGGTAACAACTACAGCTCTTTGCGTTATTCATTAATGACTTGGAAAGTTATGGGCTCAACACACAGGAAGCAACCAAAAACAGCGACATGCAAAACTCATCGCCAACCCATGTGAAACCGAACGCACAAGACGTGACAAACAGCAGAGATGGCGGCAGGGCTGTCGGATAGTTTTTCTTCAAAAAATTTGGTTATGACATTGGAGGGAATTTGACATTTTCAAAGCAGTCCATGACAGACAAGACATGAAGGATGAAGAGTCAGAAGATTTTGCTTAAATTGAAAGAAATCTTGCTGTTGACTCTATTGTACAAAAGAGAAAGACATCCCTGGGATGATCCTATTTTACAAACATGAAAACAGCATGGTGGATATCATTTGATGGCACACCTCAAGGCTGATCCAGAGAAATCCAGGACTTGCGTTCGGACTAATTTACCCTGGCGCCACGCGGCTGCCTTTTTATTTACATCTCTATAATCTTTGCATGAAGTATGGTAAAGTATGGGAAAGTCAGACACAGCTAAAATGATCTGTTCCTACATGTTGAAAGTGTTCAAACTGCACTGTTTAGCCCGCTCTCTGATCATTGGTCAGTTAACAAAGCCCCTCGCTGGTTGGCGACAGCAAAAAAATTTGTACATTTTTCTATTTTCTTGTGCCGCGTCACAAGCCCCCCTGTGTGCTGACTTTATTTATTTATTTTTATTCAATTTTTGTTGCCTCTGGTTCAGTGGTAATGTTCAGTGATAACACTTACAATACAATTCCTAAAAAAAAAAAAAGAGCGGCCATTTTTTTAAGGTGTTTTAGCTGAGATTTGATGTATTTCTCCACAGATTATAAATGCATTTCATTTTCATGGAAGAGGTTATTTTGTATTAAAGTTTTGTATTTTAAGTACTTGATCTTGAGATAATTAATAGTTTAAGTATTTAAAAAAGAGAGATTTAATCTAAATTAACTTCACTGTATTTTAGTGTTTCCCCTACTAAGTAGTCTGTCATATTAATCTTTTCACAAATATAGGTATGATGGTCGAAATATCATTAAAATTGCTAATTTTATGTATTAGAATATCAAAATTTTCATGGGGGGGAGTTTATTTATATTAAATCTCTAACTCAGAGCGTTTCACTGGCATGAAGGTCACGATCAATGATTGAATGAATGAATGAATGCATGAATGAATGAATGAATGAATGAATGAATCAAAGAATGAATGAGTCATTGAATGAATGAATATGAATGAATGAATGAATGAAAGAATTTTATTTAAGCCAAAGGAGTAAAGTAGTGATAAACTGAAAACATGCACAAAAATTAGAACTAGTAAATTTAAGTTAGAACTAGTAAATTAACCCTTAAAACTCCAAGACTCTTGTTATTTTTGGTCCAGTTGATTTGTTTTTTAGTCTAACCCAGCCTGTAGAAGCTGAAGCTTTTAATCCCAGTCAGCATCAGACATGATGTTTCCAGGACAGCCTCAAATAAAAGAACAAACACACAACAGAAACTATTTCCATGTTTCCACTTTTTCCTCATTTCCAGTTATTCCTGCTACTATTTACCTGCTATCCTCACCAAACCAACTCCAGCTCAGCTGCTTTGTGGAGCCACCGTGCATCAGAAACGTCTTCTTGGCTTTATTCCAGCCATAGAGGAGCATTATTTTTCTTCTTTTCACACACACATAGAACTTTCTGCTCACTGGTTGATCTTTGGCTGCTCCTGATTGGACATTACCGTCAATCTAAGCTCTGATTGGTGGAAAGTCTGACAGGAAGTGGCTTCATCATCATGTCCAGGTCTAAATAGAGGTCTCTTAGAAACATAGTAGTGATAGTGATCTTTTTATGATGAAATGTGATGAATAATGCTGTTATCATGGATCATTGTGGATTTACCAGATAGAGTCTCTGAATAAAACTACATTTAGTGGCTGGATTGTAAAGCTCCTGGATGGGATAGAAATGTCTGAAAAATCTCTGTAGATCACCTAAAGGGTAGCTATTCATCACAGTGTACCCCACAGAGCTACACACTACCGCTCCTGAGACACTTACGATGATGAACGAGATTGACCTCAGGGTGATCTGTTGGAGGTTTAAGGGTTAAATTACATTTTAAAAGGTTGATTTTGACAAAACAGAAAAGAAAAGAAAAACAAAGTTGCAGAGAAGAAATCTAGATTTAGTTTTGTGGATTATCGCAGAGATAAGACTGCAAGTGTCAGCCTTTCATAGATGGCAACTACTGTGAGAATCAGAATTAACCACATCATTGGACAGGCAGAACAGTCACATTTACCGACTGATTATCTAAAGACTGGCAGGTTTTTGTTAGAAAAGTCTTTAAAAAGGGCATGATTTTCCCATCTGCTGTGTAAGGTTAGCAGAGTCTTAATTTAAACATCAGAAAATGAACCACATTCCTCATTAATAACATTAATGCATTAATAAAGCTACTCATCCTCAGACTGATCAATGGGACTTCAATGGATGTATTAAACTTTTAATGGCAGCACTCTGCCCTCCAATAATCCCAACCCATCCCCTCTCTCCGTCACCATGGCAACCAATGTGGCTGCCAAACGAGTTGCCATGGAGACAGAGACCACCCTGAAAACTGTCCTAACACACACCTCAGTTGAGACCTCGGTGATGCCGAAGTGGCCCAGGTGGCGATGAAGCACCCGGACATTTAGTGATTGGATGACTTCCTCAGCTGGGCGGAGCTCGGAGATGCCCAGCCTATCAGAGGACACAAAGAGCTCGATGCCATTCTTCTCTTCCTAAGAGAAGAGATATTGGTCAGCAAGAGAGACACACCTGTGGAGCATTGGGAGAAAATGAGCATGACTTACATTCAGATGTTTGATGTGAACGTGTCGCACAGGAACCCCGAGCGCTGCCGCTACACCTTCCCGAAACCAGCGAAGACGACTGACATTCAGCTTCCTCACATCCACAGCCAGGTACTAAGAGAGAGAAACAAGCAGAGTCGGTTCTGGTTTCTTAGGATTCCCCTAAATGGTTTTATCGTTGTTCCTAAAAAGCCTGGTTCAGGACGTAATGAAACCTAACTTCCACACACTGTGGATTCAATGTGAGGCAGAAAAATGCTGGAGGTACTCAACTGATCAGAAATGTTTGGAGCTGCAAACCAACATTAAAGTACGGAGAAGCAAATCCTGACTGGTCACCTCCAGG
This sequence comes from Melanotaenia boesemani, assembly GCF_017639745.1. Taxonomy (NCBI): domain Eukaryota; kingdom Metazoa; phylum Chordata; class Actinopteri; order Atheriniformes; family Melanotaeniidae; genus Melanotaenia; species Melanotaenia boesemani. Next base: position 4,085,815 of record NC_055704.1, read on the forward strand.
GTAAAATATTTTCATGCTACTTCCTGGTTCTTGTTCAAGTGATGGCAATGCAGTTTTTGCTTTGTCCCACAGAGAGAAATTGGCTTTAAGGTCAGAACACAAAAACAGCAACACATTATAGTATTTAAGTTATCTCTTGATGCACCAAACAGTTCTCTTTATGTCTTTTCCCAGCAGAGAAATACACAAATGCAGGAAAACCAGACGAAGAGGCAGGTAGATGTAGGAGTTTGGTTCAGGAAACAAAGCACTGTGAAAGCAGGATATCAGGGAGCTAACGGTTAGCAAACACAAACCAGACTCTGGGTAGCGCCTGACTGGAAACAGTGATGCAAGGAGCAACATCCATGACAAATAAACTGATTGGAAGATATACTGAGTTTAATTACACATGACAAGTGGTGTTGTAATCAGTAACTCAAGACCAGGTCCAAGAAGAAAATATGGAAAAAAAACTCAAGGAAGAGGGAACACAGGAGGAATACTACAAAGAGCCGAGCCAACTTCACTTATAAAGCACTTATAAAACCAGCAGGTTCTGACCAACGTGCTGAACAGTAATACATACAACATTAAAATACATTAAATAGGACTCAAACAAGAAGTAAAGCAAAAACCCAAAGATAATGACACTTAAAACGAGCAAAGCAGCTGAATGAAACAGGTCCAGAAAAAGCCAAAACCTATTACCACTTCCCACCACTAGAAACCTGAGGAAGTGGAATTCAGACCGAGAGTTCTTGGTTCGTCTTCAAGCTCTGAAGAACAGAAGTGATATGGATGAGTACCATGGCAAGTGTAATATTTCAATGTTTCCTATGTTAAATGCGGGATATTAGTGATGTAAAAGAATATGTCCTGTTGCCTGTTGGCTAAACAGTCAGAAGCAGTGGAGGAGAGAAAAGTGGAGCTGTGACCAACTTTCTGTACAGTCTGAGTATTAGAGTCTTTCTTCTTTCAAAAAACAAGAAAGATCAAGTTCTCTCAGCCCGGCTGCAAACTGTACTATTAGATAAGCTACACTACGTTTGTCTAAAATCATTTATTTATAGAAGTTTAAGTTGTGATCAATTTTTTTCAGGGAGGATGGGGGTTTAAAAAAACCCTGGAGGAATCCCTGCATGTCTTTATAAACCAGCAAAGATCAGAAAGTCTGACAGCAAACATGATTTTTAGCAGCAGCAAGGTGATTCCCAAACAATGTTAGCTGTAACTTGGTGTATCTCAGCATGGAGGCAGAAACTAGACACGTGAAGGACTAAAGAAGAGTTAGGACAAAAAAACTACCAACAGCAGATGAACAGGATCTAAAATCCAGCAAAAACCTGAACCAGGACCTGAGAGATGCATCTGGATCTTCAGCTGATCCATCTACTGTTGGCCAAAGCCTCATCAGAAGTGGTCTCCATGGAAACGTAGATGTCAAGAAGCCAGAAAAGGCTGCGGTATGCCAAATGACACAAGAACTAGATTCTCCCCAGAACCCGGACCTCAACCGGTGGAGGGATGGATCCTCCCCAGAAACCGGACCTCAACATTACTGAAGCAGTGTGGGATCATCTGGAAAGAGAACGGAATAAAAAGGCAGAAACACCCAAAGAAGAACTTTAGAAAGTCCTTGAAGGATCCTGGAGAACTATTCCTGGAAAGTCCTTCAGGGATCCTGGAGAACTCTTCCTGGAAAGTCCTTTAAGGATCCTGGAAAAGTATGCCTGGAAAGTCCTTCAAGGATCCTGGATAACTATTTCTGGAAAGTCCTTCAAGGATCCTGGAAAACTGTTTCTGGAAAGTCCTTCAAGGATCCTGGGGAACTATTTCTGGAAAGTCCTTCAAGGATCCTGGAAAACTGTTTCTGGAATGTCCTTCAAGGATTCTGGGGAACTATTTCTGGAATGTCCTTCAAGGATCCTGGAAAACTATTTCTGGAATATCCTTCAAGGATTCTGGGGAACTGTTCTGAAGACTTAAGGAAATGACATAAATAAATACTTTAAGCTCATTTGAATCAGACAAAGAAAGGTTTGTGTCATACTCCTGATTTTTATTTTAACGTTTCCGTAAATTTCTGCAACCATGTCCTATTTTCCTGGAAGCACAAGGAGGAAATGAGGAATCATGACTGTTGCACAGCACTAAACAAAAACATTCAGTAAATGATGTGGCTTCTGTGAAATGTAATTCAGACAGGTCGTTTCTGATGGTTTGTTCTGAGCTAAACACAGACATGGAACAGAAAGCCCATCTGGTCTAACTGAATAAAGAACATAACAGACACAAAACATCAGATTGTTCCTTTAAATGAGGTTAAAGAAAACAAACAAGAAACTCTCAGTCCATTAGCATCACTGTGTGTGTGTGTGTGTGTGTGTGTGTGTGTGTGTGTAGGCGGTTGTTTGCTAATGGCTGAAACAACATGTTCTGCTGCCGCTTAATTCAATATGAGGAAGAGAAAGCTCAGCCCAACAGGCTCAGCACACGGCCGCTGCATCTAGTTACCTGATCTTCTGTTAAACTCTGCTTTTTATGTCTCAGTCTGGAAATAAAATCAGAAAAGAATCACTTAAAGAATTAATAATTATAATTATGTCAGCTTTAAAACCGTAGTTTCAGATAATACAATTTATCAATTAAAAAAGCAGCCGAGAAAAAAGCTATTTTATCACTGACAGCTACAAAAAGGATTATAATGTGCTTAAAAAACTAAATTGTCCAGAAATCTAAAAAAAACAGTTATATTAAACAACAATTAGTTCACAAATTTGTTCTTAAAAATCAATAAGATTAATCAACCTAACTTAAACTGTTTAATGAAACAGGTTGAGCTCTAACCTGCAGTAACTCAAAACAGTGATGAAGCAGGAAACCAGTCAACCCAGTCATCCAGAAACATCTAAAACCGTTTAACAAACCACCAGAAAAAAGAAAGACAGAGGGAAATAAACTGTAAACAACCTTACCAGGTAAACATGTAAACATCCTCCCTGCCGACCACGGGAAGCTTTCCACCAAATGAACAGAGACAAGGAGACGAGCTGCCTGTCAGTCACAGCTCAGGGACTTCTCGCTCCATTTCCTGATCCAGTCATTCCCTGATCTCTGATTGGCTTAGAGCCTGACAGGGATGGTACTTACACAGCGCTTTAAGACCACATGTCACATTCACCCATTCACTCATACAGCACTTCTACTTTTACACATTCATTCTCCAACAAACATTGGGAGGCAACGTGGGATTCAGGGTCTTGTCCACTTTAGCATGTCGTCAGGGTAAACCTGGAATCGATCCCCCGACTTTCAGGTTGGCAGACAACTTCTCTTGCTCCCGAGTTGCAGCCTGCCAACTGATTGGCTGTCGTCCAGCTAATGCCATTATCCTGCTGTGCTTCCTGTTGGGATCAGGTGCTATTTCTGGCCAACACACACACACACACACACACACACACACACCCACACACACAGACACACACACACACACACCCACACACACAGACACACACACACATACACGGTTATAAAGACTAATTAGCACGTAGCGGTTTGGGTCAGTGGGGGGGTCGCGGTGGGGGGAGGGGTAGGATTTGGACCAATCATAAATCAGGAGGATGTTCAGAATGAACAGAACCAATGAAAGCAGCTTCAGAGCTGCAGGAATTAACCATCAACAGATGGATCAATGGAACAATCAATCATCCATGGAGCTATTTAAACAAATAAACTGGCTCCAGGATAAAGAGTAGAATTATAAAAAATAAACAGCTGTTTTCTGTATTATATCCAAATCCCCCCGTTATATTCTGGTTAATGAGCGTGTGGATGTTTCTCTTCCACTGATTCTCCTTTTCATTTAGCTGGATCTGAGGGGTTGCCCCCTCATCAGCAACTTCTAGTGGTAGAAAAGGAAATTGCATTATTTCTGCAGGTGTCGCAGACCACAGCTCCCACTTCTATTTTTTATTTCATTAGATTAATATTTAATTTGTAATATTTGGGGAAATAAATAAAGAAACTTGACTTAATTTGAAAACATACAGAAGACACCTGTGACAGTTGAGAACTTATGGATCTGGAGTCATCAAACACAGATCTGATCGCTGAAAGAGATCCTGTTAGTGTTGCCATGGTCTGGGATCTCTTTTAACCACGATTCCAGTGAATAACAAACACGAGAACGTGAAATTTATCACCACCTGATCACTTATTAATGACTGGCCTCCACATGCTTGACAAATACAGATGTTCTTTTTTTGTACTTAGGAACTGTTTCTATGAGCCCTGGTGAGGACCAGATGATTTATTAGCTCCTGATTTTGTTTTTTACACCTTTATATTTTATCTTTTAATTTTGTTTTTTTTTCCCATCTAGCTCTTTGTGCAGGATATGCATCTACTGAGCACAAATAAAATAAAATAAAAACCTAAAAGTCTTTAGGTTTGCTAAAAAATAACTTTACATTGTGGAAAATGCCAGCTTGGTCAACATTAATGACTATACTACTGACATGAGCATCAGTGGCTGCTAATAAATACCAAAATCATTCATTATTGTTTACATTTTAAAATTGGTAGAATTTAAATGGTGATATTTGATTAATTTCAGGGAGTTTTCATGCTGTAATTCAGTATTTATTTTCTGTAGCAGTGAAATGAAGGGTCAGGAGTTACTGGAGCAGCTCTGATCCAGTCTCCGCTGCTGATTGGTCCAACCAGGTCACATGACCACCGCTGAGCCTAAGCAGAAGCTGTGATTGGCTTATCCACCGTCAGAATTCACTGAGTCTGACTGAGTCGGGGTTAAGGTACCGTGTGTGGTGTGCATGCTTGTGTGTGTTACGCTGCTGCTTTCATTGGCTGGGAAAAGGTGAGCTGCATGTGCACATCCAGCTCAGTGATGTCTCTCTCTCACACACACACACACACACACACACACACACACACACACACACACACACACACACACACACACATGCACATCCAGCTCAGTGACATCTCTCACACACACACACACACACCCACCCACCCACACAGCTTAGTGATGTCACGCATACACACGTGCACATCAAGCTCAGTGACGTCACACACACACACACACACATACAGCTCAGTGACATCTCGCACACACACACACACACACATATCCAGCTCAGTGACGTCACACACACACACACACACACACACACACACACACGACATGAATTCTGACTCTTTGCGCGTGTTGCTTCCAGTGAGGAAAACGGCTGCAGCGCAGAGACGGAAAACCAGCTCATTTTTACCTGCAATTTAAGGTTTTTGCTCCTGACTCCTTTGTGTCCGCCTCCGGTCCTCGAGAGCTACAGTCCTGCAAGTTTCCTGCTCCAACACACCTGATTGAGAGGAAACGGCTGTCTTCAACAGCTTGTTGTCACATTCTGGCCAAACATGTCGGACATTAATCTGGTTCAGGTGCTGCAGCAGGAAACATCCAAAAACCCATCAGGACAGCGTCCCCCCAGGACCGACGGTGGACACCCCTGTCCTAACCTAACTGGATGATGGCGAGTAATCTGATGTACACTAATGTTTTAACCATCTTCTGTTGGACATAGCTGCTGAAACTTCACGGTTTTTGTGCTTCCTGCTGCCTGCACACCAAAAAAAAAAACGTTTTGGTGAGTACGAACCAGCGGAGGAAAATAAAGTGATCATATTTCCTTTTCTGCAGCCACAGCGGATTACTTCATTTAGACTCAGTTGGGATGTAGGTCTGCTGCTCTTCTCACCAGTGTTTCCTTCTCTAAAAGGAGCTTAAGTATTTTGGCTGCAACCTACTAAATGACTGTATTTGCGTTTGAGGGTTAGAACAATTTGAAAGTGCTGCCCCCTGCAGGACACACTGAGTTTGAGGAATCTGGAGGCTCTTCACAATAAAAAAATTACTGAAACAGGCCGCATCTACACCCAAGCTGCTAACAAACAAGTTTGGATCTTGTTTGGAAAAACAGACCAGGGCTGTGCCTTTAAGCAAACACTGAAGTTAACTGAGCCAACAGTTCTGGATAAATCGTGTTTCTCTCTGTGGGTTTGAAGTGGCGTCAAAGATCCAGCTTCTATGAACCCAACACACACTTGTGGCATGAATTACGTATTAGTTAAACACACAGATGCTCCTCCCCGGTGCTCTGGTGTGTGGGCAGATATCTCTAGGGCTTCCAGAGATGGTCTGAGGAAGAGAAAACATCAGCAGCAACAAACCAGACTGGGTGCCAGTCCTGTCAGCTACGAACAGGAAATCTTATCTGGTCTGATGAGTTTCCATTTCAGCTCCACATTCAGATGCTAGGCTCATTTGGTGGAAAGTGCCTCAGGCTGCTGGTGGGCGATTGTTACGGCCCTGGTCTGCAGGCCTGTTGTCTGCTGATCTGGTGCCTGCGGCTCCGCCATCGTTCTCCAGGATTGGTCGCCTGTAACTCCGTCTCCTCTGTGATTGGCCAGTCTTGATGGCTCCTTGCTGCATAAGCCCCTGACCACAGTCGTTCTGTCAGATTGCAGCTCAGTTTACCACTGAGGTCTGGTGGCTTTCTTGCAGTAATATTACAAAACTTGAGCTTTTTCCCCATTAACTAACTGCCCTTATGTGCAATTGCACCTGTAACAGGAAGATTTGAGTAGATTCTTTTGTTTAATTTTGTTTGTTGTCTCCATGGTAAGCCATTTGGTCCAAAATTGTATTTTACTTACAAATATAAAGCGGGATATTTAGAGCAAGAAGGATTTACTCCTGCCATCGACTTTTGTTTGTATAGTGCTTAAAGTGATTCCATTGTTGTTTTACATCTTGTAAACCCCTACCTGAGTATTGTTGCTGACCGTGTCCATCCCTTTATGACTACAGTGTAGCATCTTCTGATGCTACTTCCAGCAGGATAATGCACCATGCCACAAAGCTAACATCATCTCCACCTGCTTTCTAGAACATGACAATGATTCACTGGACTCCAAAGGCCTCCACAGCCACCAGATCTCAGTCCAGTAGAGAAGCTTTGGGATGTGGTGGAACGGGAGATTCTCACTATGGATGCAGCCGGAGAAAACCTCTGAGGAAGCTTTCCACCCCCTGCTTCCATCTATCACACCAGGATTAAAAAGGTCCGACCTGATGAAGAGGACGACCCAGTTCTAGAAGGTGGACCTGATGAAGAAGACGACCCGGTACTAGAAGGTGGTCCTGATGAAGAGGACGACCCGGTACTAGAAGGTGGACCTGATGAAGAAGACGACCCGGTACTAGAAGGTGGTCCTGATGAAGAAGACGACCAGGTACTAGAAGAGTGACCTGATGAAGAGGACAACCCGGTACTAGAAGGTGGACCTGATGAAGAGGACAACCCGGTACTAGAAGGTGGACCTGATGAAGAAGACGACCCGGTACTAGAAGGTGGTCCTGATGAAGAAGATGACCCAGTTCTAGAAGGTGGTCCTGATGAAGAGGACAACCTGGTACTAGAAGGTGGTCCTGATGAAGAAGACAACTCGGTTCTAGAAGGTGGTCCTGATGAAGAAGACGACCCAGTTCTAGAAGGTGGTCCTGATGAAGAAGACGACCCAGTACTAGAAGGTGGTCCTGATGAAGAAGACAACTTGGTTCTAGAAGCTGGTGCTGATGAAGAAGACGACCCGGTTCTAGAAGGTGGACACAAGAGTGTTTCAAACGGAAGATGCTGCACTGTGGTCAAAGTTTTTTAGTGCTTCGGATTTTTGTCCATCAGTGTCTTCGAGGAGGCGTCTTATCAGCAGAAATTCATCCTCAATCTCGACAACAAGCTGAAACAACTGCAGACTCACGCAGTCACCTTGGTTACAGCAAAGTTCACGTGTGACAACCAGCACACGCATGCTGTGAGCAGCTGACGGGGAGTAAAGGTCAGAAACACAGTGGTGTCTTGGAGGCATCTGAAATGATGCAGAGATGCTTCTCAGCCTCCATTATATCATGTTACACCATATCAGTACTCACAAGCTAGCTTCAGATTCCTTCCTCTTTAATTAAGAACCTTCTATTTCAACCAAACTGGATGTAAATGCTCCGGGAGGTGCTGAGACTTCAGCATGGTGGCCACACAGCTACAGTCGCCATGATAACAGCTTTCATCGCCTGATGCATGATGACCCAAAAAGCTTTAAGACCCATTCAGTCACTGGGGAGAGGTGAAAAAGAAAAGTCTTGCTTTCCCAAACTGACTCCATTTTCATTTTCATTTAAATGAAAAATTAACCTCAACTAAGCTCTTCTGCTCAGTGGCGTTAAGGGCGGAGCCAACCATCTTGTACCAGGGCTGTACAGGAGCAAGTCCATGCAGGATGCAGCTCAGATGATGCAGCTGATAAACAGCAACCAGGAGAATATAATCTCATGGATTTACTCATGTTTATAACTATTTTACTTTTAAGCACTTTGTTTTGGTTAAATCAAACTATTAGTGTGATTTAACCAGTCAGGCGTGATGCTGATGGGCTGTTCCATCGATGTTCTATATATACTCTAATCCACCCATTTCCACATCCCACCGTCATAACAGAGACATGACGGACGTATCGGACTGGTCATGCCGCACATGCGTTAAAAATGTTAACGCAATTAAAGAAGTTAGTGTCATTAACACGTTATTTTTGACAGCTTTCATTTTTTTTTTTTTTTTTTTTTAATCGCTTCCTTGTAGTCGAATCTGTGGCGCAGACCACCAGTCCATCACAGGGCCAACACAGAGAGCCTAACAACTACTCACACTCACACCTAGGGAGAATTCAGAGAGACCTGTTAACCTAACATGCATGTCTTTGGACAGTGGGAGGAAGCCGGAGTACTCAGAAAGAACCCACGCATACATGGGGAGAACATGCAAACTCCACACAGAAAGGCAGCCTCCCCACAGCCGAGCCTCGAACCAGAAACCTTCTTGCTGTCAGGCTGCGGTGCTAACCACCACACCACCATCAAGCCCATTATTTTTGTTAGTAATATTATTACTACTGTACATCAGTATCATTTTAAATTACATTAATTCAGGAAACTAGTCTAAGTGCTTATCCACCAGGTAATCTTCAGATTTTACGTGGTGGTCTCAAAATCTGAATCATGTAGATATTATTTCTGACTTTTATTGTTTGTCTCTTTATAGACAGAAAGGTGAGATGGTGATCTGAGGCTCTGTTCTGAGCTAGGTTTTCATACTGATGAACAGCTGCAGGATCATGTGACAAAACACGAAGTCATGGAGCACAAGGGTTATGAAAAGCTGTGTTGAGCCTCGCAGCAAGTTCTCACTAGTAAAAGCAGAGAAGGAAGAAGGTGTTTTATAAAGAGAATAAATGTAAGATACCTCTGAGCGTGAGCGATGACATGTCTAACTCCCCCCCGTCCTCCGTCGGTCTGCTCCTGAAGGTCATCGCTGTTTATCTAACAGTTACACAACCACCCATTGTGTAGGTAAGTGGGTCTCTCTCACACGCTCATGGTTAACATTACCATAGCAACAGAGACTGCAGCATCCTTCCTCCTGTGCTAAAGATGGAGACATCAATCCGTTTTATGACAGCTGACCTCAGTCAGCCGTCTGTAAATTCTGTGAGGGAGGAATACAACCCCGTCCATCAGACTGCCACATCAATGAGAAGGATCTTCTCTCGCAACTAGAAACTTCCAATCTGCAGTTTATATTGATACTGGAGTTTAGCGGCTAGCTGAAGGGAAGCTGTCAGAGTCCAGTTCAGTAAAAAGCCGTGCTGATGATCAGAGGACTCGTTCCAACAAGTTAATTCTCTGCATATGGACCTGGAGGAAGGCCCCCTGTCTTCACATACACCGCCCATCACCCCCACCAAACAAAATGCCATTCTAATATTTTATTGCACCGCATTTATCTTTGATTACAGCACCATTCATAATGGCATCACTCCAATGAGTTTCTGCAATGTCACAACTGGGCCAAAACCATACGGGGAAAAATCTAATTGCAAATTTTCTGACTAATATTGCGATTTAATCTTTAAATTCCAGCTTCTGTTCAGTGCTCATGCAGAAATATATATATGAGATGGAGGATGGCATGACCAGTATGTGAACTTCTCTATATTCTAACCAGGACGTAAAGCTGAGATATGTACAGCTTTGTTTACCTTCGTTTACCAACTCCATGATGCAACCTGTGGCTAAACATGGCAGTTCCCTCTAGAACAGTCTTCTACTTTGTCTAGTAAAAACTAAACAGTCTGATGTTACTGATGTGATTTCCACCACAGCTGCCCATCTTTCTCCACATGGTTTCTGTTCTGCAGTGAGTTTCCTCCCGATGCCACAGACATGTACATGCACAGGTGCGCACGCTCCAACCAGCAGAAAACGCATATCGGACAATATGCAGCTTCATCCGCCTCAGTTATGCTGAGAACTTCATGTCCATCAGGGAGACGCAGCTGAACCAGATGTGAATCTACGTCATTGCAGGAATTTCTGACTCGTATTCTGTTTTTATTTAAACTGTTTTAAAGTTTGTTTTTAATGTACTTGTTATTGCTTCTGGCACCCCGCTGTAATGCTTTTAATGTTTTATGTAAAGCACTTTGAATTGTCTCATTCATGAAATGTGTTGTACAAATAAATTAGCCTTGCCTAAAATGGATCCAAGAATCTTCGTAAGTTTTACTAACATCACCACGTTATCTGAGATCTGGACTTTAAGAAGATTTAGAGCGACTCTACTCAGTACAACAATCTTTAGTCACTTCATCAGGACTTGTCACAAGTTTGACTGTTTTCTCTCCTCCCTGAGTTTCAGTAATTTAGGAAAATGAGTCTGTGATGAGGTTTAAAGACGTGACTTCACAGCTGAGTGTAGCTGTCACATGATGTTTCATCTGAACACATAGCCCACCTCGTCTTACCACCCAACTTCTCTGTCTGCTCTGCGCTGCAGCTGCTTCCTCTTCCTCACTTTTACCGGCAGTGAGGGAGCAGATAATAAGTGAGTGTGGGGAATGAAACGTGATGCCAATCTGATGTAAACATAGATGAGGCTCAGATAGAGCAGAATCACCGACAGACGCATTATTTAAATCACAAGCAAGACAACAGGAAATACGTCATAATTGAGTGGATCTGTGAAACCGTGGATGCTGCAGGTTTGAAACCTGGTTTCTGCACCGTGCAACATGTAAATTAATTGCACTCTTTGCAATTTGCTAATTGCAACATCTTAAATTGTGATTTCGATTTAAACACGTCCAGCCCTAGTCATAACATTTATTTTCATCCAGTGTTGCTTTAATATTTTTCCAAGATCTTGTATTGATGCTGGGAGAATCCGACCATTGCACAAAGCGTTCTCCAGCACATCCCAAAAATTCTCTATAGGGTTCAGGTCTGGACTCTGTGGTGGCCAATCCATGAGCGAAAATTATGTCTCCTGTTCTTTTACAATCTGAGCCCCATGAATCCTGGTGTTGTCATCTTGGAATATGGTCGTGCCATCAGGGAAGATGGAATAAGCTGCTCATTCAGTATGTTCAGGTATCAGCTGACCTCATTCTTTGGACACATAATGTTACTGAACCTAGACCTGGGGCCTCATTTATCAAGCTGGCGTAGGAACAAAAACGCCAATTATAGTCAACCTTTGGGATTTTTGAAAACCAAACTTGACAGGAAAATGTTCCTAACTCCACGCAACTCTGACCCTCCCATACACACAAAATCTAGAGAAACGGGAAACGGCGACACCAACGGTCCAGAATAAAATCAAGGAAATGATGTGAGATGTGAGACATTTGTACACAATCCACTATTACCTTTGACACCACATGTTAGATATTAAAGCTGTTTGCAGAAATGAATAAAGATGCACATTCCATATTAATTCTCCTAAGAGCCACGCTCGGGGGAAAATCAGGATTTCCAGGAAAAAGGGAGATGATATTAATAAGAAGCTCAACCACTAAAACATGTTCTGTCATTGTGAAACAAAACTTGCGTGTTATAAAATCCTTCCAGCTAAATAAGTTGACAGTCTGCTGCCAGCATGTAGCAGTCAGTGTGGAAAGTAGCTTTGGTTTTTCATTCCAGCAGAGGGGGACCAGGAGGTCTAGAAGTGATGCTACGCTAATGAAACGCACAAGAGGAGGATTTCCTTTATTTATTCTTACACAATGTTTTTATTGTTGTCCTCATTTCTGTCCACACGGTCTTTATTTCCCGCAACTCCTTGTCCACCTGGTTAACAGCGGTGATTGTGTCCCTCTGCACAGCCCACCCAGCTAGAACACCGCCCACCCAGCTGGAGTACCGCCCACCCAGCTGGAGCACCCAGCAACAAGAAAGAAATATTATTTATAATTTATAACACTAAATAAACTGCTTTATAAATTAAAACAAATTACAAAATTACCACCATCAGTACTGTCATTTATTAGATGCTTCACTTCAAAGCGATTCACCCCTGTGGGTTTCGAACTTTGGTCTCTCGGATGGGAGTTATCCAGTCGTACCAGTTGATGCCTCTGGCGTGTGACCCCTCTGCCTTTGTGCCCACCAAATAAAACCTTTTTACATTTTCCAACGTGGTCCATCAGGATCTCAGTCTCACATTCCGAAAAGATCCGCTTCTTCCCTCTTTTCCCGTCCTGAGCCATCATGGAAATGATATGATGAATATTTGTTCTAGGCATTCACATGACCTTTTATGGCCACCACAGGGGCGGGGCAAGGCGCTCCCTCATGTGTGCCCACTTTAGAGTTGATTCTGATTTATAAACAGAAACAGTCGAGGGATGTGTGTGCGCCCGCTTTGATAAATCCAAAAGTTTTTGTGCGCCACATTTCCCTTTTTTCAACATGCGCCTGCTTTGCTACGCACAGTTTGATAAATGAGGCCCCAGATCATAGATCAGTTCCTTACCCAGTGTTAGTATTTTCTGCATCTCCTTAGTTTTATTTCCTTGATGACAATAATTTAACCATTTTGAAAACAGATTAACATATTTTCCACAACCATAGGATGTGTCCTCTAACACTGTCGTTAGGGAAGCTGTTCACTGCATCAGTTAAGAGTTAAATAACTTGTAGCAGCTATATAAAATCATCATCCATGCAGTAATCATCTAATAGGAAGCTCTTACCTGTTGACATTGTTAAATCCAGGTGTTTTTGGACAGGTGGTGTATCTGTCATTAAAGGTTTTATTCTAACAAGTTATTCGGTTCTCTACATGACCATAAAAAGGAAGAGGGCTCCCATTTATTTCTTGAAGCTGTAGTCATTTAGTAGGCATCAGTCAGCTAGATCAGGAACTCGGTTTAGTTGGGGGGGGGGGCAAAATTCTTCTAGACGGAGCTTGAGTTCATCCTGCACGACTCAAACGAACTGGACCTTTTGAATAATGTGTTCCACTCTCTACCAGAGGAGGTGCTGCACCAAGAATTACTAAAAGAGACAAAAAGACAACAATCTAGACAGCTATCTGTTGGTAAATACAGGACAACTTGTGTTTCCATCAGATTAAAACATGAAGCTGCAGCAGATCCTAGCTGTCTGGAGCTGATCAGGTTTCTATCAGAACTTTTGCAGAGCTCTTTCGTGGCTGACCACCAGACATTTCTCCCGTCCAGAGCCGCCTATCGTCCAACACACGCTTATGTTATGGTTGTGTTCACCCATGATGCCATGCACTGAACCCACAATGCACTCTGTTTCCTCTATTTTGTCCACTTGAAGCAGAACGAGTCAGCTTCTTTGATTCGAATCAGAGTTTGTTTGCACCTTCACAATACCCCAAATGAAGAGACAATCCCACCAAACGAAGCGACTTTCCCAGCAAACGGACTGGGATTAGAATCAAAATACTGGTGTTAATGTGGTCTTAGAGAACTTGTTCATCTTCACGTATCACACAATCAAGTGCAACAAAAACTGTTATCCTCCATATTAGTAACCGAAACAGACAAACAGGAACTTCTCAGCTGCATTGGTGAGAAATTTTCAACCTCAGCACTCATCTCTACCCATTTGTGGAAATTGTGAGTAGATTGTAGCTCTGTTATCTGAGTACACATGGAGAAACAGCTGGGCACACATGGAGAAAAACACATCTACAGGTTCATTATGACACGTATAAAGAGAAACTTCTCTCTTACAAGTTACAACTGAGGAATGCAAGAAAGTCCTATTTCTCTGACATTATTAGCAAAAACTGTCACAATTCTCGGGTCTTATTCACTATTGTTGACAGCATAATAAACCCTCCTGTGTCAGTAGCACCTGAACTTTATTCCACCAAGACTGCAATGAGTTTGCCAAATTCTTCACAGACAAACCAGAATATCAGACAATCAGTTGGTTCATCAACAGCAGGTTCAAGAGACATACGGTGTCCATTAAAACCAGTTGAAATACAACAACACAGTTTAATCCCATCAAGAGCAAAGATCTGAGCGACATCTTATGTCAGCTGAACTCCTTACTGGACCTCAGTGCTGCATTTGATACAGTCGACCACAATATATTACTCATGACTGGAGAACTGGGTGGCCTCTCTGGTACTGCACTACACTGGTTTAAATCTTATTTAGAGAACAGGAAGTACTTTAAGTCAATAAGTAACTTTACATCTGAGCAGACAAGAATTAAATGTGGAGTTCCCCGAGGTTCCATCCTCAGGCCTCTTCAGTTTAACCTCTACATGCTCCCACTGGCACAGGTCATGAGGAAAAACAACATTAGTTACCATAGCTACACAGATGACACACAGATATTTATTACAATGTCACCTGGAGACCGAGGCCCCGTACAGGCTCTTGGTAAATGCATTGAGGAGACTAATGACTGGTTGTGTCTGAACTTTCTTTAGGTAAAGAAAAACAAAACTGAGGTGATTGTCTTTGGAGCCAAACCAAGTAAAGACGACCATGGATCATTCAGCTTGCCAGTTTACATTGAAATGGAGGATCATCCATTCTCTTTGCCCCGTGAGACAGAGGAATAAATAGCCAAAAAAAAAGAAAAATAAATAATCACCAGGAGAAAAACGAGAGTGTACATTGGTGAAGCATTTACCAGATGGAGGCAACTGATGAAGGAGAGGGGCTTCAAAACTGATGCGGAGGTTGCAGCTTTCTGCTGGATGGGTAAGTTAATTCAATCTAACGGTGAAGTTTATTTTGGCGTTATGTTAGAAACAGGGCAGAGTAGTCCAGCAACTACTTTATCCTCCCGTTTAAGTCGGATCATTTACTGTCATTTACTTGCTATATAAAATGGAAGAAACTGCTAATTTGTTAGTCAGCTTACAGTAGAAAAGCTTTGTTTTATACAAGTAGGCGACCGTGCGCTTCTTTCAGACGTATTTTCTGAGAGCTTTCCCTCGTGTTTCATAATTTCATTTTCAGCTGATTTCAGCTGATTTGGCGTAGGGGTAGTTGTCCTCCTTCTAGTCAGACAGAATAGACCAAAGTAATACCAGTTTCTCGCTGTCACTAGAACCACAAGCATTCCAACACAAAAATATCTCTCAGATAATAATTATTTCAAATTAATACGTCACCCACCTCTCTTGATAAATCAGCTGAAAGACATGTTAATAAACACAGTAATGTTACAGCAAGGATCTTCCTCTCGCAGCGCCTACAGGTCCACTGCCCCTGCTTTGACTCCCTCTAACTCTTCCTCTCACTTCATCAGATGATCTCTAAGTCTGCAAGTCACGAAAAATTAATTTACAAGATAACATTAGCTATTAGCAGTAGCTTGGTAGCAAATACAAGAAGGGCATGCTTGTTAAATTATCGGCATAAAACAAAAAAAAAACAATTATGTATCATTCTGTACCTCATCACCTGACGAGACACTCAAAACATTTTCACATTTAAGACTCTCTGCGGCTTCCATAGTTCTAATAACGCACTTAAACAGTGAGGTTCCAGTAGAGCACTACTTGGCTGCTTGCATTACAATAGCACACCACTAGATGGGAGTAATTTTTACACACTGGGGCTTTAAAGTTCAAGCTTAAAAGCTGGTCTACAATAAAGTTGTCTCGTAACATTAGCATGACTTCCATATTCCACGTCACTACATCCCTACCTGTTTACTGGACAGAAAACTCACCACAGTGACCAGATGGCGTGCAGACACGGCGGCATGCTCCAGTTGGATCTCGTGATTGGGTTGTGCCAACAGGCTGAGGCTCTGCTGGCCGGCAGGATCCTGAAGAAACCGAGACTCTTCGGCTAATTGTGCTGGATGCTGACGGTGGCGATAATGATGGCGGTGGTGGTGGCGGGACTGTGGAAGGTCGTCTGCATCGTGATGAGGATACAGGGAAGGGTAGCGACTGGGCCAGCGAGTAGGGAAAGGATCACCAGCTAAATATTCTGAGGACAGAAGATGGAAGATTAATTCCTGACAGTGAAGTTTTCTCCACACATGAAGCAGCTGTCTCTCTACACATGAATGACAAATCTGAACTGCTCATTTCCAAATGAAGTCGGGCAGTGAAGGCACCAGCGAGAGTTGAGTCAACATTATTCTTCTGCCTAGTAACAACCACCAGATATAAACAAGGATTATTGAGATGTAGTTGGTTCCTGATACCTGGATAATTAAAAATGCTGTTCCTGAAAAACCAAACGAAAGAGGGTGAAGGTGTTCATGATCAGGAACTAATTTTGCTCATTTTACACTCAAAAATTACATACATGTAATTTTTGTATAATAACAAAAAGCAACTTTGTCCTGACGTTGGTAGGTGGAACTTCTTACTTCAGACTAAAGCCAGCAGTAAAATGACCAGACTGTTCCAATAATGTGCCAACTAATGATGTGGGAAGCAACATTTAGTTGCTACAGTGGGTATTATTCACATATACCAACAGTCGCTGCTAACAGCTGACTTTCAAAGATAGGATGGGATAGGATCCAGCTTACAAGCGGTAGATAATGAATTAACATAAAAACCACCACCCTCTCATATGAAGCACTTGAAAAATGATTTATCCAACAGTCATCTCAGTCCTGATTGTGAAGAGTCGAGGAAGACTCTTTCATCTTTTAAAAACACATGCCATCCAACAGGACTGGAGAGGCTGAGGCAGCAGGAGGTGCCATCTGTCTCCTGACAGGCTGACAGGAAACCCCTGCAACCCACTGAACCCACCCAACCGTCATCAGCATCAACGCTGAATAATTCATTCAAAGGCTTTATTTATCCTGGGTGGAAATAAAACTACCGCAGCAGTTTCCTGCCTCACAGTACAGACCATTTACCATTCACATCCACAACTAGACAGCAGTAAAAATACCAGAAGTGGTCCCGGCTATTTAAAGAACACAGAACATGGATGAACCAGCTGTCTGACATTTACAGAGACAACATGAACATGGAGGTTGATAACACAGAGCAACTATGCATTATTTCCTGCTACACAGTGAGAGGTTTCTCTTCCTCAGAAGGCTTCATGTGAGTATTTTTGTGTTTAAAGCCAGTTAAAGTCTGAATGTCTGCTGTTAAAACAGGAAGCACTGAACCAATCCTCTGAGATGGCTGTGAAGCTGACACAGCTTCTCTGCATCTCCTGACTACTCTTCTCCCAAGCGACAGCATCCCAGTTGCTATGCATGATGCTGAGCTGAGCTGTGCTCTGATTGGACGGGTGCTGGCTTGCTTCTGGGAAGCTCAGAGGAAATCGCAAGACAGAAAAACAAGTAAAGGGTAATCTGTCAGATGTTTGTTGGTGTATACAATGAATGAGGTGGAAAATTAATTTCTTGTGGGGACCAGGTGTTTGAGGCAGAGAGTTGTGGTTCTCTGTTTATTCTGCATCATGATTAAATACTGAGAAATGGTGGCAACAAAACCACTGAGACACAACCAGAGCTGTGAAGGACATTTAATAGCCGAGTTAATGATGAGGGACGAGTTATAAAACAACCAAAAACCCAGACACAAACACACAGTGCTGCTAAAGCAACATGACAAACGTTCAGATCTGTCATCATAAAGTTTCTGGTCATTAACCCTTAAAACTCTCCAGCCGAGGTCTCTCTCTTCTATCATCACCAGTGTCTTCGGAGCGATAGTGTGTAGCTCTGTGGGAAGTTTTCCAGATATTTCTATCCTGTCCAGGAAGTTTACAATCCAGCCACTAAATGTAGTTTTATTCAGAGACTATCTGGTAAATCCACAATGATCCATAATAACAGCATTATTTATCACATTTCATCATAAAAAGATCATTATCACTACTATGTTGCTAAGAGACCTCTATTTAGACCTGGACATGATGATGAAGCCACTTCCTGTCAAACTTTCCACCAATCAGAGAGCTTAGATTGACGGTAACGTCTAATCAGGAGCAGCCAAAGATCAACCAGTGAGCAGAAAGTTCTATGTGTGTGTGAAAAGAAGAAAAATAATGCTCCTCTATGGCTGGAATAAAGCCAAGAAGACGTTTCTGATGCACGGTGGCGCCACAAAGCAGCTGAGCTGGAGTTGGTTTAGTGAGGATAGCAGGTAAATAGTAGCAGGAATAACTGGAAATGAGGAAAAAGTGGAAACATGGAAATAGTTTCTGTTGTGTGTTTGTTTCAATGCCAATATTTTTTCTCCTGAAAGCCAAGACTTGATAGAATGATTCAGATGACAAAAGGCTTGAAAAAAAAAGAAAAAGAAAAGGCTTTCCCTTTGAACTGCAGATTATTTCAGCCTGGATCTTCTGCATGTCCACCAAGGTCAAATAAGATAATTACGTGTGAAACCTTTCAGTGGAGCTTCAGGGCTGCAGCTCCAACCACAGATCAAGTCTGATTCAGCTGTATGAACTCAAAATCGGCTCACATTTCACTTTCATATCAGCTTCTAATGTTTCTACTGTGACCTTAAATATAAACAAACAGCTCCTAATATACATATATATATATATATATATACCGTTCAAAAGTTTGGGGTCACTTTGCCATGGGATTCATTAGGGAAGTGACCTCAAACTTTTGAACGGTAGTGTAGATATAGATATATATATATATATATATATATATATATATATATATATATATTACTGTCTGCATAAATACAAAACAAGGAGAAATACAACTTGTCATATCAAATCACATGTGATGATTTGATATTCACTCTGTAGTCGAAGCACAACGGCAACTTTTTTACCATCATCCCCCCACAGCACATGGTATGACTGGTCCATGTAGTTCCTGGCAATAAACAGCTTCAGGGACTGATACTCCGCTCCAGCCACTGTTGGCCACAACTCCTCAGTAAGACAAGTAGCCATTGGTTGTCCTAAAAGTCACTAGAAGTCGTAAGTAGCTAAATCAGCCCAGTACATATAGTTGTAATGGATGCTGCCATAAAGAGGGATGTAGTGGGAATGGCAGAAATTTATTAAAAAAAAAAAAAAAAAAAAAATCTAAAAATGTTTAGAACCTTAAAAAATTAATAAAATGAAATACATAATAAATAAAATAAAATTATAATTCTGTCAATATTTTCTTTATTTTTAGTTCAGTTTTTTAAGGGTAATTCGTTTTTTTAATTAGGAGTCTGGAACATGTCACAACACTTTCCTAATCACACTCTTCATTAATAGACTTTACTCTGACAGTAAAGGTGGAATTATGCCAGGCGTGTGTGCGGCAAATGAGTTAGAAAAAAATTCAACCCCCCTCACAGTTGTCATGAAGGTAAACTTGACCTATTAATCCTAAAATGGGTTTTTGTACCAGGCTTTAAACATGTTTATTTCTGCTGTGAAGTTGGTCTTTTTAACATGGGAGTCTGTGGGGATTGACTCTGTTTTGTGGGCCAGCCCCTAGTGGATAAGGAGGGAACTGCAATTATTTGCACTTCCGCATAGGCTTCACATTTTACAGGCGGAGGTTGCCACTTGTTGAGGACCAAGCCTTCAGTTATAACTACTACAAGAAAAAAAAATTCACTCGCACTGTCTCACATTTTAGTCACAAAATGCGACTATTTGGTCGCAGTCTGGAGCCCTGATATATAAGCAGCATAACTCTGACCTCTGAGTCCAGCAAAAAAGCTCCTAACTCAAGGGATGAACCAGAGTTGTGTCGATAGATTAGCAACTTAGCAAAGTACTGGTTTAAACTGGATATTTAGGCTCTTTGTCAGAAAGACGCATCATTTGATCCCATTTCTTTAGTTTCATCTGTAAAACCAGCAAAGATCAGACAGTATGACAGACAGAAAACAGGATTTTAGCAGCAAAAGGTGATTCCCAAACAGCTGGTAGCTGGAAACTTGGTGTATCTCAGCATGGAGGCAGAAACAGGACACGTGGGGGACTAAAGAGTCCGGACTAAAAACTATCTACAGATGAACAGGATCTGAAATCCAAAAGATCTGAACCAGGACCTGAGAGATGCATCTGGACCTTCAGTTAATCCATCTACTGTTGGCCTAAGCCTCATCAGAAATGGTCTCCATGGAAATGTGGCTAAATATTTTAAGTTATCTTACCATTACAATGAGTAAGTGATTCAGAGGTTTCAGTATTTGAGTAAGTCTGCCTTAAAACTGTCCCACTTACCAAACTTAACTGAATTTGGATTAACTTAATTCAGTCACCTGCTAAAAATGTAAATCATTCATCCAGGTTGGTTGAACTCTTTGGCTTTTTACAGTGCAGGAATTCAGCAGGTGCTGCTAATCAAATGCACCTGATTAACTGAACATCCGTTTTCATGGCTGCACTTTGTTTCCTGCGTTCTTGTTTATCTTGTCTTACTGAATCATTTGCTTTAGTCTCATTTAACGTGAGCATCAGGCTCATTTCCTACATGCTGTCAGTCACTAGTAAAACACTTTGGGAACTGGATTAATACAACTTGAAAGCTTTTTGCCAACAGGTAAATTAAAGTAAATTGAAGCTGTCATATTCTGAAGGTTTACTCTGACCTATATTCAGTCTTAAAGCCTCACACAGGAAACGCAGCAATGGCCAGTCTGTTAAGATGCAGACGGGATGCTGGCATTTTCTGCAGCAGGTTCAAATAACAGTCTGAAGTAGAGATAGTCTATCTGTTTTTCCTTAAAGACAGATGGAAATATATCCTGTTATTTAAAGCTGAAATAAACTGTGAGTACTAGAATGTTACACATCTCAGAGCAGAATAAAAACCAGATTTATGAATCCAAGATGGAAAAGACTATGTATACTGACTAAAAAGGGGAGGTACATTCACAGTACTGTGGTTATTAACATTCCCAGTTTTATGTGCATCCTGGTTGGTAAATTTGGCTTTTAATAGAGCATTTCTTCAGATAATGCGCAGGATTTCAGTGGAACATGTAATCCTTCTCTTTGACAAATACCAGGTTCACACATCACATTATTGAGGCTGGTAGTAAGGATTTGAATGTGAAGTGATGAGAATTAATCAACCACAGACACAATAAATATGTTATTGCAAAGAAATGACCTAATCACAATTCATGAGAGTTATTTTGGTTATTATACTGAGCAACGCTGATATTCTGGACTGCATTCTGGAAATATTGTTTGAATTACTTCTGGGTGGACGTTAAAAAGGCCATTTAAATCACAGACGTTTTAATCTTGTGAATATATAGTTGCTTGGGATGAACGCTTACCTGGAATCAGCAGCTGCGTCCATATTAAACACGACGATAGAAACATGGTGAGAAATCCTCCTCTTCCTCCTCCGCGGCTCAGAATTCCTCTCTGCATGCCAAACTGAAATAAACCAGTTCTTCGGAGCTGTAATGGTACAAAAACGAAAACCAGTCGGGATTGTGTTTTTGTTCAGCTGGTTAGAGCGTCTGCAGAGAGCAGCTGCTAGAGCTCCGGAGATCCGCTCCTCCACCACCGGGACCGCTCAGGCTCCTTCCCCGCCCCGCAGCGTCTACAGCGCGCAGGAACAGCCGCTCTGTGCGTGTGGCAGAGGCGGCGGCTCCGTGGAGATGCTGAGCTTTTTTCCCATCTGAGACTAAGAAATCTTTGAGATCTGACGCTCAGGTGAAGGTTAATGAGAATGACGATGAGGGAGAGGAAGTGGAGGAGAAAGGGCGTGGTGAGGAAAACAGGAGGCGTGCTATGAATCACCAGGCAAAAATTGAGCTAGCATCTATTAATGAAAATTAAAGGTCCCATATTATACACTTTATTCCCAATCTGAGACCATTCATTAATATCTAAATGAAATATTTCCGCCATGGTATGGACAAATCGACCCTCAGTTTGAGTGCAGCGGCTTCTCTTCACCTCCCTCTTTTTAGCAGCTTCAGAAATGTGCCGTTTATGGTGGGCGGAACCCTGGTGGAGCAGCTCAGCTGTTGGCTCCGCCCATCGCATCGCCCGTCATGAGGTGATTGACAGGTTAATATATTTTCAAGCTATCAGACTAATAAGGCCGAAACGATAAAATAACTGCCAGCTCTTACCTCTCCAGCTGTGTCACGGACAGTTGGTATTGAACCTGGCTTCAGCTTCAAACGGTTGGCGAAGCCTGCTTTCCATGCCCCCATGTTGTGGAAACAGTCCTCTTTGAAATGCTGGCCACAGACATGCAAAACCTTTGGAAGTTTTCCGGGTACATTTCCTCCAAAAATAAAATTAATCCACTCAGTCCTCGTGGGTTCAGTGGATGGAAGTAAAAAAACGTTTTCGTGTTCATTTATGCAGCCACAAACAGAACAGTGCTTCTGTCGCTTAGCCATGTCCGCTAACGAGGGTTGCCGAAGAGGGAAAAACACTGGGCGCTAGGTGATTTTTAGAGGGCGGGCTTTGAGAGCCGGTAGACGGGTCCATCGCTCTGTGGGGAGTGGTTATTGTCCCTTATGACGTCATAACGTACACGCTTTCAAACAAGCTCATTTCAGCGCTTACTTCCCTAGAGGTGGAGCAGGGGGGAGAGAGAGCGCCTGAAAGAGTTTCACACTTACGGGTCTCTTACACATGCGGGGGGACCAGTATGACTGTTCCAAAACCATTAAAAAGTGAATTTTGCATAATATGGGACCTTTAATAATAATGATAATATATATATATATATATATATATATATATATTAGTTATTTAACCCGGGCCGAAAATAACACGAACCATTTCTCTATTTAAAACCCAAAGTGTTTCAGCATAATAAATTATACCCTCTAATGACGAGGCTGAACTTAGCCTCCGATTCGCAGCTTCCGATTCGCTAGTTAAGGGAAATTTTAAGGGACCCTTCAGTCAGAACGCGAGTGACTGTATTTCTCTGTTAACCCTCCGTTTTATTGATACTCAATGCCGTCAAACCTGTCCTAGATTATTCTACACAGCCTACTGAATCTGAAAAACATAGTTTCTGATTTGTGAAAACTTTCTCTGATTTGTGAAAATGCAATAAAGGCAGATTTCACTCATTTTTTTGCCGTTTTTACCCATAATAGCTGGTCCAGATGTTATAATATCACAATGAGTCAGGTCAAACCTGTCCTAGATTATTCTACAGAGCCTACTGAATCTGAAAAACACAGGTGAATCTGATTTAAGAAACCTTTATTGGATCATTTTTACACAAGCTCACGCCTCTCCATGTCATTCCTTATTGCCATCTCCATGGCCTCCATTTCACTAGAAAAAGAAATCATATTTTTTGACAGAGATTTTGGGCTATTTTTTAAAGGACATTTAAATGTTTCACTAACCTCTCATCCAGTGGTCCATGATCAACCTCTGCCACTGCGTCGTTTGTTGTCATGTTCCTTATTTCTTCCAAGGCCTTTACTGTCACCTTTGTTACAGGTATCATATCCCGATTATGCATCCATATTATTGTCAATGTTATTATGCTCATACCTCTACATTTAAAAAGGCACCTATTGACTAACCTCTGGCAACATCACAACAAGGATGTATTTAAGCTTGTCATAGGACAGCATGATGGAGACTTCATCTGAGATTTTTTCACAGTTATGAAGGAAGCCTGTCAGGTACTTAACTATCCTGTCCAGCTGTTGGTCACAAAGTGATTCAAAGTACTCAGTATTATTGAATGATAATCTTATTTTCAATAAAATTGTGATTTATCATGATTCAAAAGGTTAAAGCGAGGCATTTTGACTTGTAGAGTTTCTCTGCTCCTCCAAGCAGCTTCATTCTAAAGAATAGAAGACGGCACTGTGTTACATGTGGAGGAAAGATTATGTCTAAGTCCACCACCTCTGTTAAGGGAAGGTATTTTTTTCAAGAAAACTCTGCAAGTCCAGATGCTTTGCTTCAACCCTCTGAATGAGAATGACCTGGATGACTGAGAATCTGCATCGGCATGATTTATTATGATACAAACAACAAACAAACAAGCAAAAAAAAACTGCTCATTTCCCAAAATATATTTTGTCACTTGTAGGTATGAGCCAGCTGCTGTGACATATCACCTGAGTACTTTGAATCACTTTGTGGCGTTCCACAAACTGGGTACAGACCAAAAATGGCATTTCTAGGATGGCCTACAAGAATGCCAGCACCCCGGGAGTGGAGACTGAAAAATCACTGAGAAAAATATCCCCAAAAAGTTGCGTCCAACGTCCCATGTTGGGCACATAGGTATGGTCAGGGTAAGCATCAACACTTAATCTCCGGTCTAAAATTCTGAAATTTAGGTTGTTGCAGATGGAGAATATATCAGCAAGTGTGTTTGCATAATAATAATATCAATATTCTCATATATTGCTCTATACAAATAATTTTACTGATCTTTTGTTGTAGGACAAGGCAGCAGAGGCTGCTGCTGAACGTTCAGAAAAAAATGAAGCGCTTGTCAAGTTCATTGTGGAACAAAAGGGTGCAGAAGATACACTGCAGGTACGCCTTTTTCTTTTTGTTCATCACATAACGCTTAATCATTATGTCATCACTATGACCATGCCACCTCCAGCAAGCAAACAGTACGGTTAAGTTTGAGTACATTTATTTTTCAGGCCGTCGTGTCTGGAGAGAAGCAACCCCACTTTGAATTTACACAAAAGTGGGTTCCAATATTGTTTGATGACCAACAGTTGGACAGGATAGTTAAGTACCTGACAGGCTTCTTCATAACTGTGAAAAAATCTCAGATGAAGTCTCCATCATGCTGTCCTATGACAAGCTTAAATACATCCTTGTTGTGATGTTGCCAGAGGTTAGTCAATAGGTGCCTTTTTAAATGTAGAGGTATGAGCATAATAACATTGACAATAATATGGATGCATAATCGGGATATGATACCTGTAACAAAGGTGACAGTAAAGGCCTTGGAAGAAATAAGGAACATGACAACAAACGACGCAGTGGCAGAGGTTGATCATGGACCACTGGATGAGAGGTTAGTGAAACATTTAAATGTCCTTTAAAAAATAGCCCAAAATCTCTGTCAAAAAATATGATTTCTTTTTCGAGTGAAATGGAGGCCATGGAGATGGCAATAAGGAATGACATGGAGAGGCGTGAGCTTGTGTAAAAATGATCCAATAAAGGTTTCTTAAATCAGATTCACCTGTGTTTTTCAGATTCAGTAGGCTCTGTAGAACAATCTAGGACAGGTTTGACCTGACTCAGTGTAATATTGTAACATCTGGACCAGGTATTATGGGTAAAAATGGCAGAAAAATGAGTGAAATCTGCCTTTATTGCATTTTCACAAATCAGAGAAAGGTTTCACAAATCAGAAACTATGTTTTTCAGATTCAGTAGACTGTAGAATAATCTAAGACAGGTTTGACCTGACTCAGTGTGATACTATAACATCTGGACCAGGTATAGTGTGTAAAAACGGCAGAAAAATGATTGAAATCTGCCTTTACTGCATTTTCACAAATCAGAAAAAGGTTTCACAAATCACAAACTATGTTTTTCAGATTCAGTAGGCTCTGTAGAATAATGTAAGACAGGTTTGACCTGACTCAGTGTAATATTATAACATCTGGACCAGGTATTATGGGTAAAAACGGCAGAAAAATGAGTGAAATCTGTCTTTATTGCATTTTCACAAATCAGAGAAAGGTTTCACAAATCACAAACTATGTTTTTCAGATTTAGTAGGCTCTGTAGAATAATGTAAGACAGGTTTGACCTGACTCATTGTGATATTATAACATCTGGACCAGCTATTATGGGTAAAAACGGCAAAAAAATGAGTGAAATATGCCTTTATTGCATTTTCACAAATCAGAGAAAGTTTTCACAAATCAGAAACTATGTTTTTCAGATTCAGTAGGCTCTGTATGAATAATCTAGGACAGGTTTGACGGCATTGAGTATCAATAAAACGGAGGGTTAACAGAGAAATACAGTCACTCGCGTTCTGACTTAAGGGTCCCTTAAAATTTCCCTTAACTAGCGAATCGGAAGCTGCGAATCGGAGGCTAAGTTCAGCCTCGTCCTAAAAATGACCTTAAAGTGTTACAAGTTTGAAAACTTAAACTTTGTCCAATCATTACCATCTTCATCAGTGTGGGAGTGCGTGTTCATCGACTCCTCATGAGTAGATCCTGTGAGTTTCAGCACAATCTGTGGAGAAATGACCGAGTTATGCCCTTTGGTGCACCGCGGGTTTCTCCCCCGCCTTCCTCCACCATCTCCCCACAGCAGAGCGCTGCTATCCCTGCCAGCGTGCGCTCTGTCACCCGCTGATACGCAGTCGCCCAACTCTTGCTCATAACTCCCTAACCGTTTGTCCTACAATTCTGAAACTTTACACACGTTACCCAACGTCCCATGAGTACTTTCTGTGAGTTTCAGCTTGGTTCTTGGAGAAATGAGCGAGTTATGGCCTCTACACTCAGTCTAGTTCACCAGGGCGTTCCTCCGCCGTCTCCCAGCATCAGAGCGCTCCTACCTCGGGTAGAGTGCTCGGGTCTGTCAGACTTCTCTCGCTCATAGCTCGCCAACCAATGGTCAGATAACGCTGTAACTTTTTACATGTCTTCCTCAACATCCACAGAGTGTGTCCTGTCAGTTTGAGCTCGATCAGTCCAGAAATGTCCAAGTTATAACCGCTGTCTTCGAACCTCACCTGACTCCCAATAATAAAGTCCTAGACGTGTACAGTGCGTCTTGTTTATATCATTTAAATCCCCTTAAAAGGGAATGACACGCGGAGTCGAGTTGTGCGGCTTTGCAGCGTGCAAAGTGTATAATTTAGCATTAATAAAAAGCTTAAAACAGTAGCTTTATGAGGATGTAAGTCCCGTTGGGTTTTCACCGTGTTTTCACCGTGTTTCTGCAGAGAAAACGGAGCAGGGAGGGGTGGGGTGGGGATGTTTTTCATAATATAGTAGTAATTACACAGAATAAATAATTATTACTATATTATAATAATTATTAAAATGTATTAGTGTATTTGTTTCACACAAATTAATTATTTTAAACTGTGTCTTTCAGATGTTTACCTGTCCTTTGTGCGAAAGATGTTACATACACATCAGTAAACATCTCAAGACTGGACACCTTGTCCTAAACAAGGACACTGGACGAAAAGTACCAAGATACGGAGCGATCCGATACCGCTATCTGTCCGTAACTGTCGCAAATACGGACAGGATACGGGGAAATCCCCGCCGCATCCCTCACGGATCCGATTTTTAGATCCCTCCGGATCCGGACCACTAAAGATCCAAAAACTCACTCTATGTCTTCGGTTGTTGAGAGCTTTGGCCCTCCGATCCTCTTCCACTTTGTCTTCTGATAACTTAGATTCCCTCCTGATGTTCTCAAAGTATCTGTTGCTCCTACAAACACAAAAAGTGACACATTAATATGTGAAAGATCTTTTCAACAAATTGTCTTTCTTTGGAGAGATAAGCATTATTTTTAGAAGTAACCTTAAACAAGTTTTAGAGTCATAACTTACTTCTGATCAAAGAGGTGTCACATTCCTCTTCATCTGCAATTGTCCACAACATTGAATTTGTGCCACCGGAGTTGTGCTCAGACTTGAATCTGCAGATTACATCATAGAAAACACAACAAACCAACATGAAACATGATAAATACTAAATCTACTCTGAAAATTCGTTAGTGAATATGTAAAATCAAAGTGCCATTATTTTTTTTTATCTGAGTCAATTTAAGATGGACTAAAGCATCATTATTCTGTGATCTTATGAATACGTAACCACTCAAGGTGATGCTGCATAGAAAAATACATGTCTTGTAATCAACTTACAGATTATTAAATGGTCATAGATGTCTTACCTCTCATTTCCTCTGTATTTGTGCCCATCCTCCAGACTCCTGTGGATCCTTTTTACCTCACGCTAAAACAGCCAATATCACAAACAGATAAAATTTAGATCATGTGAGAAAAATATTTTGACAAACTTTTGAAACACCACATTACAGCGGCTTGTACAGCTGTTTTTTGTTTGTGCCTGTGTTTGCAGACATATTTTGACTAAGGCAGTGACTCCATAAAGTTTAACATACAGCCTTACCATTTTTTCCTAAAATAGGGACAATGTGTGGATATTTATCACAGTGGTTCTGAATGTTCAAAGCCTCCAGGTGGTGGTGGATCCCAGGTTGTAACAGTAGTAACAATGTATGAAGATGCACGTTAGATCTGTTTTACTCAAATCTATGAAAACAACAATAAAGGCTTAGTGAATAACTTACAGATGGGTTGTAGGAATCTGCTGCAGAGTTGCTGATGTTACTGCTCCTGCAGCCAATCTGTTCTCCACAGCTTCAGTCAGTTCAACCAGTTTCTCCATCACCTTGCCAACTTTCAGGTGTGCACTGCACAGTGCCCTGAAACATTTACAAGTGTGTTTTCCTACATGTCAGTTTTTGATTGTAAACATTGGAACATCATTGCAGAAATCAAAGCATATGAATCCCATGTTTCTAAGTCACTGAAGGGAACAAGGATTGTTTCTATAGATTTTTTTTTGCATATTAATATACATTTATAATGTAATTATGAATGACTTTAGCAAAGCTAATTTCCATCTTTAGTCCCTTATTGTTTAAACCACTTCAGAAAAACATTTTCTTTGCATGAACATTAATTTCACTCCTGTCAACAAAAGACAAAAAGGACAAGATGGTGTTGATCAAACAATTAAGAGAACTTGGGAAAGCACATCATCCCATGTGGTGTATTGTGGGACGTAGCCGTCATACTTGCATTCTGTACTGTAATAATTCTGTACTACCTGTAAGCTATATATTTATACACACACACTTAGATACATACTGCTCATTGCACAACATACAGAAAACATTTTACCAAGTAACAGTTTTCTCTACCAAGCATAGTTGTACTGAGCTGCTTAAAATAGTGTTTCTGGTGTGAACATATCCAACCACCTCAGGGTGTACAGTCATTCTGGTCTCCTCGCGATCCTCATCATGCTGACAGTTCTAGAAACTTTCTGTAAAAAGAGTAAGAAGATCAATAAATAAATCTACACCTCATTACAGTGGTTAATAATTCTAAAATAAGTTGTTTCTGTGTGGTTGTGGACACATTTTATCTAAGGGAACTTCAGACTGATAACTCACCAGTGAACATGCAATATTTTCCCATATAAGCAACAACAATAACAAGAAGGTTTAGTAAACAGCTTACAGATTGGCTGTAGGAAAATGCTGTGAAGTGTGTGGTTCCACAGGTCCTCTGTTACTGCTACCACCACCAGTTGACCTCCAGTTCTCCAGCGCTTTAGTTACGTCCAGTTTGGCCATCATCTTGTCCATGTCTTGGTGTACACTGCACAGTGCCCTGAAACATGTTCAGATATGTTGTGCAACATTTTAGGTATTGATTGTGAAAATTAGAACAAAATCCTTACAGAAACCAAAGCATGTAAATCCTATTTCTCCACTGACCTGCAGCCTTAGCATGGGATCGGGAACGTTTGTTTCTACTATTGATTTTGAGTTTATTTTTCTTAAAGAGGCACAATGTATATTAATATACATTTATAATGTAAATATCCAGGATTTGAACAAAGCTTAATTCCATCATTAGTCTCTTCTAGTTACAAACGCAGGTCTCAGTCTGTGATCGTGTTAGTTTTTGTTGTTTGGTGTTTTAAAATGAAAATGGCTATCGAAATACTGAGTAAAATCTACATTCTGTGCCATTTTTATCTACATTATAATAAAAAATATGGATGTATTGATGTACAACAAATTAGGCTTTACTACTTTATATAGGGACACCTTTTAAACCAGAGAATTATAATATAAATATCTATTGTGTTACACAGGAAAAAAAACAAACGAAAAAAAAAAAAAAAAAAAAAGTAATTTTGTCCACCCATTATGTTTTTAACTTACTTTAATCCCAATAAGCACTCGATTGTCTGTCAGTGGTTATTGAACAATTAAGAAACAGTTTTAACTGATTCAACCATAAAATAAATATTAAAACACACACACAAAAATGTACAAACGTTTTATATTTAATCCCGTTTAAATGAAACAACCGTTCACTTGTATTCATTTAATGAGGAGCTTACTTGCCAGGACCAAGATGGCGATCACGTGGACGTGTCGCAACAATGGCCAATGGTCGATGAATGCACCCATAAAAGCTAGCGAAACATCTTAGTTTCAAATAAAGTTACTGCAGTTTCACGGACATGGGTATAACAGTAAGTTTGTCTGGGTATCGTATAAGATAGCTGTCAAAAAGACGTATGCATGATTCTAAGATTTGTAGTCGTATTTTTGTGTTAATAAAAGTTTTGTGCACAAATCAAGGCTGTCATATATGTGCGTCTGGTCAATTTTGTGGATTAGGAGTTGTTTTATGTGAGTATGAATCTTAAAGCTGTGAGTGCAAAATCTTGTGAATACAACTCCAATTTCTACGAAGACAAAGTCTCCTATTCTGTGTGGACACGAATTCACGTTTTTGGGTACGAGTAGAAAAGTATTCAGATGACGTCACAAGGGAGGAGTAATCGATCTGCCGATTGTACAAAACACAACAAGCTCCAATTTCAAAGATGGCTGAAGAAATTGCAGCGGGAGGAGCTACCGGCTCAAGTGAAGCATCACAGGTAAGATGTTCAAGCGGTCTTTATTTATATATTAAAGAAAAACATACTATTTTCAATAATATTCTTTGATTTAAAGACGTACTGCTATAGTTTGCCATGTCGGGTAGTGCTAGCATTAGAAGCTGGCTTGTGCTATTAGCATTGATGTAGCGTGGAAACTATAAAATGTTTATTCTTAGACAATGTCGATTGAAATGCGACTTTTATGGATTTATTAATTACGCTATTTAGTCGATCAGTCTGTCCTCGCCAATCCTCTTTTCCATTTACCCCACTCCCTTCGCCCGCCGAAGCTGAGGATAAATCAATCCATGTACCGGTGAATAACCGTATTTATTATATATGTCATGATATGCATATTTATGTAATCTTCTCTGCCATAAACACGATATTGCGGGGGTTGCGGGGGCGTTTGAGTGACGTGACCTGGGACGCCGATGGAGTGAAGAGACTTAATTCCTCCCAGTAGAAAGTTGCAATGGATTTCTTTAACCATCACTATTACTCTGAAGTTGGTTAAGTACCGCGTAAAACCTCATAGGGCAAATATCTGGCATATTTCCTCCCTGAGCATCATCTTTGTCATCTGATCAATCAGCGGAGCACCGTTGCTAGGGACGCCAATGCCCCTAGCAACGGTGCTCCGCTGGTTGAGGAATTAAGTCTTTTCACTCCATCGGCGTCCCAGGTCACGTCACTCAAACGCCCCCGCAACCCCCGCAATATCGTGTTTATGGCAGAGAAGATTACATAAATATGCATATCATGACATATATAATAAATACGGTTATTCACCGGTACATGGATTGATTTATCCTCAGCTTCGGCGGGCGAAGGGAGTGGGGTAAATGGAAAAGAGGATTGGCGAGGACAGACTGATCGACTAAATAGCGTAATTAATAAATCCATAAAAGTCGCATTTCAATCGACATTGTCTAAGAATAAACATTTTATAGTTTCCACGCTACATCAATGCTAATAGCACAAGCCAGCTTCTAATGCTAGCACTACCCGACATGGCAAACTATAGCAGTACGTCTTTAAATCAAAGAATATTATTGAAAATAGTATGTTTTTCTTTAATATATAAATAAAGACCGCTTGAACATCTTACCTGTGATGCTTCACTTGAGCCGGTAGCTCCTCCCGCTGCAATTTCTTCAGCCATCTTTGAAATTGGAGCTTGTTGTGTTTTGTACAATCGGCAGATCGATTACTCCTCCCTTGTGACGTCATCTGAATACTTTTCTACTCGTACCCAAAAACGTGAATTCGTGTCCACACAGAATAGGAGACTTTGTCTTCGTAGAAATTGGAGTTGTATTCACAAGATTTTGCACTCACAGCTTTAAGATTCATACTCACATAAAACAACTCCTAATCCACAAAATTGACCAGACGCACATATATGACAGCCTTGATTTGTGTACAAAACTTTTATTAACACAAAAATACGACTACAAATCTTAGAATCATGCATACGTCTTTTTGACAGCTATCTTATACGATATCTGGGAAGCTAAACTTAAGTAACTCACTATCTATAACAACTTAAACAATTTAAAGGCCTAAAAAAATGAGTATCAACTTACTTCCACATAATGTCCGATGTGACTGAGCGGCAGGCTCTGCTACTAGCTCCAGCTGGGCGCCAAATGTGAGAATTAAAGTATTAATTGTCCGTTGGCATCGACACTTATCTCCGTGTCCTCAGAGTCTGGGTGAAGAAGAGTCGTTTGCTTTGTCCGAAGAATATTTTTACAATTTATTGACGTGAACTGTAATTGAAAACACGACAATAAAGAGAAGCGCAGCGCAAAACTACATTGGCGCTGATCGATGACGTCATACGATGTGAGACAGTTGAGCAGGATCTCACAGGAGAGTGAGCGGCGACCTGCTGTTAGTAGTTGCTCAGAGAAATTTCACATTCATAAAAGGAAAAGGGCTGACAGCAAGCCGAACTTCACAGTTTCTACAAGATCTTTTTCAATACAGCTCCAACCTCAGTGGTCTTGAGAACTCAAAAGCCTTAAAAACTAAGTTTACTTTGGGAAAATTCTTATTTCATTGAGATGACTCTTTCCTCACTTTACTTTAACTGATGGTTAAATGTATAAATGTATATGCATATGCATATGCACACCTGGATTTTTCATATATGTTTATGTATATCTCCTAGATTTAATTTACTTACTGGTCTCATTGAATATCACTTAAAACTTGATCCCCTTGCTATACAGTTTATGTTCTGTATATTTTATTTTCAATTGTTTAAGCAGGAGATTATTATCTTCTAACAAACAAAGCTGATTACTTGGTCGTTGACTGGATACTTATTTTTATTCAGCATCTCAGCGAAATAAACTGTTTCAGAATAAGAATGTGTCTTTATTGCCAAACAAGTTTGCACAAAAAATGAATTTGTTTTGGGGTGATGGTGTAAAAACAATGAATTATATATATGTAAAAAAAAAAAAAAATAGAACATAAACAACACTATGGGTTATACGCAGAGAAGAAACTTCCCAGCTAGGACTAATAACTTAACATGCCTCCACTGAAAAGAATCTTTGGCCGTTGTGATACCAAGACTAAGGTTAAGTTTTCAAGAATTAGGGAGGAAACTAAGCATTGTTGTTCCACTGTCATCACTGAGATGCATTTAAGGTCAAGGATATGTTTAGTCTAAAACAGTATTAATAACTTAAAGATTACATTTTTTGCCATTTTTTAAATGATTTTGGAATAAGATTTGTTGTTTCTTCAAAAATATGTAACAAACCATATTTTCAATTTTTCTTAACTGTCCACCATTAATATTCTACACAAAGTTGATGATGACACAGTTTTTTTTTTTTTTTTTTTTTTTTGTTTTTTTTAACTTGTCCTGTCCATCATAGCAGCAAAATGATAATCTGGTTGATGTATCATCCTGAACAAATTAGCTCTGCCAAGGGGAGGCTTATAGGTAAGGCTCCTCTTCATAATCTGATTCATTTATTTATTTACTTTGAATCGCGGAATCTATGTAATCTTACTGGACCTGACCGGAGGGACAGAAAAAGAAGGAAGACAGCAAAGAGAAGCAAAAAGGAAAGAAGAAAGGAGACAAAAACATCACAGACAGAATCAACGACCCTCAATCCACAACATCACCAGACAACAAACTGTTACACTTGTACATAAACACACCAGAAAATCTCCTCAAACTTTTACAAAAATAAACAAAAAAATAAATAAATAATAAAAAACAAAAACAGAATTGCTAGTCATCAAGACTTCTTAAATGATAACCAAATCAAAAAGACATATCATGAAAGTAGCACAACAGTGACCAGATACTAACTCACAGGAAAAATAAAAAGAAGAATTATCTCTTAGTAAATAAACCCACTGGACAACTCAGTGACTGTCAGCATGTTGATGACTGAAGTCGACTTCATGGCTACTTCAAGTTATTTTCTTATTTTTACTCAGCAACTCTGACTAATAAACAATTTCAAAATCAGAATAGGTCTTTATTGCCAAGTAATTTCGCACATACAATGAATTTGTCTTGGGATTAGCAAAAACAATAAAAGTGATAAAAGAACACACACACACACAAACACAAACAAAACAGAACACAAACAGTTTTTACAGGACATAAGCCACCTATTTCTACCCTAGTGCTGGAATATGGCTCCAAGTATAAGTAGGCTCTTGAAGACATTTTGTTTCCCTCTCTCTAGGACAGAGAGAGGTGTTGGTGGGGGTGGGAGCAGCTTCAAAGAGGAGAATGGCTGGTTTGCTGGGACTGTTGTGGAATGTTGGTTCCAGCACATTGTCCTTGAAAGCAGTAGTAAACCTAGGGTTGGTGGCAAACCTGAACACATCACAACAGTCCACAGCTCCACTGGTCCACTTCTTAGATGTCCTCAAGATTCAAAGTGTTTATTGTCATTTGCCCAGTAAGGAAACAAGTTTCCCCGAACAATGAAATTCTTACTTTGCCGTCTGCACTGAATGCCATACTAGATAGAAGATAAACATAAAGATAGAAAATTTACTTAGTTTTTTTATCATATGTACATAAATGTGCAGTGTGCTACATAAACTGTTGTGAGGTAGACATGTGCAAAAGATTAGCAAAAAAGAAAAAAAGTGAATTTATGTAATTAGCATTTTCTATGCAGGAGTGGAAAAAGTACTGAAAAATTGTAATTAAGCTAAAGTATCTTTACTTTGCTTAAATTCTACTCAAGTAAAAGTTATAGTACAAGCCAAAGATCGACTCAAGTAAAAGTAAAAAGTACTAAATTTAATCGAGTAAAAGTTACATAGTTACTTTAAATTACTTGATGTAAACAAAAGAAGAGTCATAAATCCAATCCAACACTGTTTTTAATAAACTTTTAAAACACTACAGTGAAAGAGAGAAAATAAAACCAAATCAAAGTATCCATGATGCTGAAAATGTTGAGCAATTCTTTAATAACAAAACTGCTCTATTTTTCTTTATATCACAAACATAAATATAGTCAGTTTTCTAAATTAACAAACAGTGACTGGCGATATAAGAAAATAAATAAAGTGCCATGCCCCACAGAATATATTGCCAAGTGAATACTACAACATTAGACTGTAAAGCGCTTGCTCAGCTTGAGCAGGGGAGGATTTTCAAAGTTTGTAGCACCAATCTGCGCTCTCTTCACTCTGAATAACAAAGGCCGGAAGCTGTGGCCGGAAGGCCGGTGTTGAGTTTCAGAGACAGTTTGTTTTTATTTTTGGAAAAGAGTTCAGAAGATCCATACGTTCTAGATGCAGTAATTTGAGTAAATATGTTACTTTGTTACTTCCCACCTCTGTTTTTATGTAGTAATACATGCTTCTTCTCGTGACCTTCTCATGGAGAGTTATATTATGGAGCTTTGGGACCACATGGGAACACCAAGATTTTTTATTTTATTTTATTTTATTTTATTTTTCGGTGTGAAACAAGTTCGTAATTGACATCTAAATCAACATGTTGATATTCAGAAATAATACAATAACACAAGCAAAGAAATCAGTATTAGCACCCCCTGGTGGGTCCATGATGCCATAACATCGCTGTGGAAAATACCAGGATGAGAAACACGTAGATCACCTGCCTACGCACAGTGAGACGGTGCGTGCGTGTGTGTCTGAATTGCCACAGAGCAGGCATCCCCAACTTAGGACCTCTTGAGCCAGTGTCCTGCAGGTTTTCAGTATGTCCATACTGCAGCACACCTGACTCAAATAATGGGTCGTTAAGAGGCTGGTGCAGACCTGGTTTATTCTTGTACACAAGACCGTTATAAGCAACACGGTGCGTCACCTGCCTGCACGCAGTGAGACGGTGCGTGCATGTGTCTGAGTGGCAATAGAGTGTGTGCGCTGCTTTCAGTTAAAAATATGTTGTCTCCTGACAATAAAAATGAAAATTATAAAGGCTATATGCACCGCTGGGACTGGGAGAAATAAGTTGCCGACACAAAGACGTGGTCCTGTCTACTTAAAGAGTGCAACGTCAACAAGTGTCCTCCAAGCTTCATCAAATCTCTCCAATGAAGTCAAACTTAATCCCATGTAGTAAATTAGGACTTTCTCTGGAAATAATAAACCACACTGAAAACCTGCAGGACACTGGCTCAAGAGGTCCCAAGTTGGGGATGCCTGCTCTGTGGCAATTCAGACACACACACACACACACCATCTCACTGTGCGCAGGCAGGTGACCTACGTGTTTCTCATAACTGTCCCACATTTCTGTACAACAATAAACCAGAGTAGAACAATTAATCATTGTCAAAAAGAACTGAAAAGTTTCTGCTTGATGAGTATATTTTCCATGAAATGTATTTTGCTCCAATATAGGTCCTAACAACATCTGCATACGGTACAGGCTATGTTCTTATAATAAACTTATCACGTTATAATGTGATAGGTTTCACGTTATTACAATAAACTTATCACGTTATAACGTGATACGTTTCACCTTATTACAATAAAGTATCACTTATAACGTGATACGTTTCACGTTATTACAATAAACATATCACGTTATAACGTCCGATTTTTTTTTAATTTGGGTGACAGCTCCACGCTTCCGTACTTAGTAAATGAGTCGTTCAAACAAAATGTAATTTAAAGGGGTAAAAATGGACGAGGGTTACCAGATAGGGCAAAATTCAGTTGTGTACGAGTTGGGTTATGAGATTTGTTATGTATTTTAAAATGTATATCTAATGCCCGACGATGTATCCAGGCGGAGGCGTTCGCGTTGATATTGGACACCTTGAAGGGAATTATCCCACTTATACCATGGTCACATACAAAATAAATTAAATCATAATATTAAATAAATTATTTATGTGTTATTGTTGTTTTTTTTACCGTTAAAATCCTAAATTTTTCACAAGAAGCAGATGAGTGGACTATTTAATATCGCTCGTTCTGACGCGTTGCCAAGACAACCGGCTCTGACACGGAACCTGCAGCTTGGTCGGCCGCAGTTGCGTGACACAAACATAACATTTCAGAGGGCAGGTGCAGCTCTTACAGCTTGTGTGTGTCCAGAGGATGATGCGACAACTTGTTTCAAACAGTCAAAGTCCAAAGATAGTTTCCTACATCGTTACATAAGCCTGCAGGCTGCTTTCATAGCGACGCCCCGTCACAGACGTGATGTGGCGTGTCTCGGCTCTAACACAGAACCTGCAGCCCGGTCGGCCGCAGCTTTTGTATTAGACCTGATCAGTGGAGAGAAGGGAAATGATTGCTGCCCTGCACCTGCTTTCACAGCAATGCCTCACAGACATGATCTGGCGCGTCTGCAGCCCGGCGTCTGAGTTTCTGTTGCCACGGTTATAGTGAATAATAAATAAATAATTCAAACAAACTGTCATTTAAAGGGGTAAAAATGAACGAGGGTCATTAGAGAGGGCAAAATTAAGTTGTATATGAGGTGGGTTATGGGATTTGTTCCAGACGTATGTATGGAGGATATCTTATAGGATCTGTCACAGAAACGAATCCGGAGAATATGACGTAGGATCTGCGAGAGACGTGTATACGGAGAATGCCATACACTAGGATTTCTTAAAGTTGTGTATATGGAGGGTATCCAATGCTAGGATCTATCACAGATGTGTTTCCGCGGCATATCCCATACTAGGATTTATTATAGATGTGTATACGGAGGGTATCCTATAATAGGATCTGTTACACACCAATCTTCCCGTATATACCCGGAAACAGTCCGGAGGTGCCGCGGATACGGAGACTTGTATCCTCTTGGATCTCTCCGGATCTTAGGTGTTTTTGTCCAGTGGGAGGAGAGAAAAATACTGATGAACTACGACAGTGGGAGGGTAGCGTACCGTACAGCTCATTGCCCTGTCACCGGCTGTACTTATCAACAAACCAGGCTGGATCACCACTTAAAGGAATTTCTGAATGTTTTTCCACTTTACTTGCTCAGTATGAAGAAGAGGAGGCCGGGCCGTCCCACTGGGTGCCCGCATGTAAGCCAGTCCAGCAGGAGGACCAGCCAGTCCTGCAGGAGGACCAGCCACACCAGCAGGTGGAAGAGGTGCAGCTGATGATGCCGCCCAGCAGCAGGAGACTCCTGTTCACCGGAAGAAGTCCAGAAAGGAGAAGCATCCGGTGAGCACACCCATCAAAGGGTACTCACCGTGGAGCGAGGGCAAGGGACGGGGGAACCAGATGCCGTTCATCGCGCTCCCCCCAGCATGGGTAAGTGTGATTTTTTTTCCATTTGCACCACCAACTTTGGTCTATACTTTAACCAAATCAATTATTTCTCCTCTTCAGAAGAGTACCTGGAATCATATAGGGCCTTCCATGCTGGACTGAACCCGACTCCATAAATGTCGGAGAATGCCAAAAGCAAAGTGAGTCGGGTGAAGACATTTCTCTTCTACATAGGACACGGCCACTCCAGACTGTGTGATTGGGTCTTCCTCGACGACATGCCGAGGATTCGAGGGTGAGTAAGGGTGCTTTTTCAATTCTGACCCCTTTAGCCATACACAGGAAAAAGAGAAGATGCAGCTGTATTTTTAGGGAAAATTCACCCTGGAAACATATTCTAAAGTGTGCTCTCTCTCTCTTCCTGTCCCCACTATTTCTTCTCTCTTCTTCTTTCATCCGCTGGGTGCGGTCACTGGTGAGGGGAGAAAAAATGAAAATAACAACAGCAGAATTTTATTTAAAAAACATGGCAAACTTTATCAAGTTTGTGACTGAGCCCCTCCCCGAACCAGCCTGCTGACAAAAGTGCAAATCTTTGCACTCCAACGTGAAATCAAAATGTGCATAAAGAATCTCCAACAGGTACTGGTGGTCCATCAGATGGCCGTGAAGAGAGAGAAAGCAGAGAAGCTGCCTCCTCGGGAGGACCTAAAAGCCTGCCTCACCCGGGCAAGGCAGAGGATCCCAGAGCTGCTGGGTAAGTTCCTCTTCTCAGTCTGTCTTTCTTTTAATTTAATATTAATAAGCATATGCCTTCTCATCCATAAAATGACTGACAGAGATGATTTATCAATACAGTTTCATGCTGAGTGCTCTCTCTCTCTCTCTCTCCCTCCTCATCAGATGACCTGGAGGTGGAATACACCACCCGAGACCGCTTCCTCCTGTACGGGTTCCTCACAGCGTACTGGAGCTGCCTCGACGGCCACTGGCCAGGCGTCTATGCCAACTTGACAGACGCCGAGGTCGTAGAGGCAGAGAAGTCAGGGGGAGAGGATGGCTACCTCCTTTAGGTAAGCACTCTGACACTCCTGCCCAGTAGTGTGAGGTGGACATGTTAGTGGATTGAAGGCTCACACATTTTTCCCCTCTCTGTCTCTGTGGAAAAACAGGTGAAAGAGCACAAAACAGCGAAAACATTTGGCGAAGCCCAAATGTTTTTAACTGTCGAGGAGTTTGGGTGGCTTCAGAGGTGGATGGCTATAAAAACCGCCATCAAAGAGGAGAAAAATTCCTTTCTCCTCTTTACGAAGGGCAGGGGGCCATCGAAGAACCTGAATACATATCTGCGTCTGGCCTGGCGGGAGATGGGGCTCCAGGGGGAAATTAATTTCACCCTGATAAGAACGGCAATCGCCACCAATGTAAGTTCCCACTCAAGCTCAATAATCGCTCAGACAGACATGAAAACTCTGCTTTTATTGTCATTAATTGTCTTTAATTGTTGTTCATCTTGTCTTCCAGGCCAAGCAGTCTAGCAACCCGGCGGACAGAAAGAAGGTGGCTGAATATATGTGCCATGACGTCCGAACTGCCGAAAGATATTATGCAAGGAACCCTGACGTCGCAGAGGCCTCTGCAATACGGGGCATCTTCACCAGCAGCCTGGAGGAGATGCCCAGCACCTCGGGCACAGCTGGGACATCAAGGAAGAGGAAGAGCCGGCAGAGGAGAGTGACGAGGAGCCGAGTGAGGATGAGGGGGTTCCCTACCTGTCGGCAGTGATGGAGGAGCAGCAGTAGAGGATAGAGGAGACGGAGGAAGAAGATTAGGAGGAGGAGGAGGAAGGGGAGAAAGAGGGAGACGAGAAGGAGCAGGGCAAGGGACAGTCTCTTAAAGAAAAGGGATAAAAAGGTGTTGGTTCCCCTTATACAAGGCTGACCAGGGCAGCTGCCCGGGCAAAATGCTCTGTGATGCTGAGCCCTTTTAAAATCAAGCAAATGAAAGAGGTCTCATCGAGAGTCAAACAAACAATTGCTAAGAGAAGGCTGCACATGTCCAAGTAGCAAGATATTTGTAAATAAATTTGTAAATAGTTAATTTATTTGTTTATTTTTCAACCATATCTTTTTAAACTTGTTGTAAATAGTTCATTTATTTGTTTATTTTTCAACCTTATTTTTTAAACTTGTAGTTAATTTATTTGTTTATTTTTTGCATTTGTTCATTTGTTAGTAGTTATTAGATATTATAGATTTGTTCAATTAGATTAGTTATTAGGTGTGTGTTTCCTGAAAATGTTCTGTTTGTTGATAGTTTTGAATAAATTTGTTGAATGTTTCCTGATTTCTGTCTGACTGTGGACAAGGGGTGAAACAGGGGTCCAGTGACAATAACTAAACACAAGAAAAAATTAGGTAAAAACTTCAAATAATAAGA
This sequence comes from Melanotaenia boesemani, assembly GCF_017639745.1. NCBI lineage: Eukaryota > Metazoa > Chordata > Actinopteri > Atheriniformes > Melanotaeniidae > Melanotaenia > Melanotaenia boesemani. Next base: position 4,127,025 of record NC_055704.1, read on the forward strand.
GCTAAATAATTTTATTTAATTAAATGATACAAAATTAGAATGATTAAACTTTGCAGGCATTTCAAACAGGCAAAATACAAGTTTATGGATAAATAACATGTTTAAAAAGCTCCCACTTCTACTACTTTAACATTGGAGGTCAGGTGCAGTACGTTTACAGAGGCTATAACTGGGTCATACTTTGTGCTAAAGGTTTGAAACTCAGTAGATGGACTCATATAAGTCCAGTGAGTGTGTGATATCAATTTCAGATCGATCTGTCTAGAAATGACCAAGTTATAGCCGCTGTACATGAACCTGAACTGACAGCGCAATAAAAAAAGTCTTACACGTGTACACATTTCAAAAGACCATAACTTCCCTAAATCTGAAGATAAATTAAAACTGGGGGGTCCTTGCAGCATGCCCAACAAGTGTTCCAAGTTTGAAAGGAAATCGGACCAAGTACAGCCCAGTTATGTCAGTTTGAAAAAAAAGTGTACACCTGTAAAACTTTATTATTGCAGTTGGAGTGCACGGTCATAACTCGGTCATACCTGCATGTAGAAAGCTGAAACTTCAGATTCAGACTCCTGAAGGTCCATTGAGTCTGTCACATCAATTTCAGATCGATCTGTCCAGAAATGGACGTGGAGTGCACCCCAAAAAGTGCCCAAAATCAGGTTTTTGGCCGCATTGTGAGGTATAGGGTCGCTGTTCCGACCGCTTAGGCACTAGGGGGGGGAAGTCCTGTTAAAAGACCATTACAGTAATCCAGCCTAATGGAAATGAATGCATGAATGAGTTCCTCTTGGTCTTTCTGAGAGACTAAACTTTGAATTCTGTTGATGGTTCTGAGCTGGTAAAAAGCTTCTTAGTGACAGCTTTGATGTGGCTGCTGAAAGTCAAGTCTGAGTCTATCAACACTCCAAGGTTACCAACTTGGTCAGTGATTTTAAGAGCCTGAGTCTCCAGGTGTTTGCCAATGCTGACCCTCTTCTCTTTCTACCAAACAGAATGAGCTCAGTTTTGTCTTCATTTAATTGTAGAAAATTCTCCTTCATCCAGGTGTTTATTTGTTCCAGACACTGACACCATAAGTCCATTCGACTGCAGTCATCTGGTAACAGAGACACATAAAGTTGGGTATCATCTGCATAACTTTGATAATTAATGCTATAGTTCTGTGATATTTGACCCAAAGGGAGCATATACAAGTTGAACAGAAGAGGTCCAAGGACTGACCCCTGGGGGACTCCACAAATCATGGCCACTCGCTCGGATTCATAGCTGCCGATCGAAACAAAAATTACTCCGGCCTTCTAAATAGGACCTGAACCAGTTAAGGACCGCTCCAGAAAGTCCAACCCAGTTTTCCAGCCTGTGCAACAGGATTCTGGATCTACAGTATCAAACGCAGCACTGAGATCCAACAGAACCAGGACTGATACTTGACCAGAATCAATATTCAACCTAATGTCATTTAACACTTTGACCAGAGCTGTTTCAGTGCTGTGATGAGGTCGGAAGCCGAACTGAAATTTATCAAGATTTCAACTTTCATTTAAAAAGTCATTAAGCTGGTGAAATACAACTTTCTCAATAATCTTGGAAACAAAAGAGAGATTAGAGACAGGTCTATAGTTGTTCATTATAGAGGCATCAAGAATCCTTTTCTTTAGGAGTGGCTTAATAGCAGCTATCTTTAGTGACTTGGGAAAAATGCCTGATGCCAGTGAGCTGTTAACTATCAGTAGGACAGTGGTTCCCAAACTTTTTTTTGTTGGGCCCCCCTTTGGTTTATGAGAAAATTTTCATGCTCCCCACATATTTACACTCACATATTTAATTTTCAAACTCCATTGCAGTTTATTTCACACATCAACCTTTTTTGAACAAAAAAAGGAATGCGTTAATTGACAGGTTGCAATAATAAACCAAAATACAACCTCTTTTAACAACAAAACAAGTGTAATGGTTTAAAGTCTAAAAGTTTTTTTTCTTACCTGTAACAGTATTGTTTGCTGTCAGTGTAATTTCAAGCACCATAACAGTGCAGTTATGTTCAGTATAACTGGTTTCTGTTATTTTTTTAATATTCAACATTCTTATCAATACATTTGTCAAATATGCCTCTCTTTGCTAAATGGGTATCAAGATATGAAACCTCCTTGAAAAATAAAAAAATAAAGATTTGTTGTGCAAAAACGACAACTTCAATACTCCTATTATCTCAGTGACTGGTGTGAGCCAGCTTGTTGCTGCAGATCTTCTCAAATCTGGGTTGCAGTTGTGAGATGGCCACTCTGAGTTCATTTTCAATGCCCAGCTTTGATCTGTATTTTGTTTTGATTGAGGCCACAGCAGAAAAGCCTATCTTACATAGGTAGGGTGTGGCAAAAGGCAGAAGTATGGCCAGGGCTCTTCTACCCACCAGTGGGTAATCTTTCTCCATTCCAATCCAAAATGCAGACAGTGTCTTCGACCTAAACTGCAGCCTCATTGTTGAATCAGAGGTGACGTCAATGAACTGTTCCTCCTCTGATGTGCTGAAGTCTGTAGGTGGTGGTGTACTGAAGGGGTAACTGATCCAGTCATATTCTTTGGAATCCTGTGAAGGTGTGTGTTTGTGCCCTGCATCTGCAAATTTAGTTCATTTAGTTTCAGAAACATGTCACTGAGGTATGCAAGTTTCATGAGAAACTTATTACAGTAAAACTTGCGGGCAAGATCACTTCCCTCTTCATTCTAAAAGATGCGGATCTCATCTCGCAGTTCGAAGACCCTGGAAAGCACCTTCCCACGTGACACCCATCGCGACTCGCTGGGAAACTGAACAGCGGTGTGGTCAGAGCCCAATTCCTCGCACAGTGCTGAAAAAATCCGGGCTTTGACAGGTCGTGTTTTTATGTAGTTGACTGTGGCAATGACATCAGTCATTACATCATTCAGCTCAGGACTCAGCTGTTTAGATGCCAGTGCTTCGCGGTGTATCATGCAGTGCGTCCACTGCACATTGGGGGAGACGCGCTTGATAAGCGCTTGCAGCCCTCCCCGTTTGCCAGCCATTGCTTGCGACCCGTCTGTGCAGATCCCCACACAGTCCTCCCATTTCAGACTGGCATCTTTCAAAAAATGATTCTTCTGCAGTGGCTCTGCCAGGAATTTGTTTATAGAAAAGCAATTCCTCCCTCATCTCATCTCCATCTATGAATCTAACATAAGTTATCAGTAAGCAATCCTTGTTACTGTCGGTAGCTTCATCCATCTGCAGAGAAAAGCGGCTGTCACGCACTTTATCATTAAGCTGCTGCTCTATGTCTTTTGACATGTCATAAATGCGCCTGCCGATTGTATTATTGGACAGAGGAATTTGCTTGTAGTTTGCTGGCTGCTGTGTCATCAATCATTGTCGAAACCATGTCCATAGCACAAGGAAGTATTAATTCCTCCACAATAATGTGTGGTTTTTTACACTGTGCCACTCAGTAGGCAACTTTGTAGGAGGCGAGTGGAGCATTTGCTGGCACGGATGCAGCTTTAGTAAAGAGAAAAGAAAAAATGTGAGCACACTTTGGTTTTGTGATCTAAAAGTGGAATGATAATATCTTGTAAAGATGTTTATAAGTGATTTTTTTATACATTGTTTTTGTACTTTGTATCTCTGATATTTACACAGCCAATTAAATTATCTAATAGTATATCCAATTATATGATATTTCTGTGTGTTTTTACAAGTAAATACAAAGAACTTTGTGAATTTCTGGACAATATTAAACTTTATTTTACTACCATGTTTTCTTATTTTGAACAGTATGGTCGGGGAAGATTTGGACGAATCGGGAGGAGGCGAACATGGGTCTTTGGAATGCTAGGCATAACAGGCATGAGAAGGCAGCCCATTCTGAGGCTAGTCAGAAAACAGTCCTGGTGGCACTTGATCCCAGTCATAAGGTATCATGATTGTCAAGGGACCACTATCATCTCAGATCAATGGAGGGTTTAGATGACAGCACTGTCTAATAGTGGATATGTTGTATGGTGTGACTGGATCTGGATCTGCCAGGTCTGCAGAAACATATCCAAGGGGCTTGGAATTCAGTATGGCTTCAATCTCGGTGAGCACAGTCCTGAGGACTTCTTCAGTGGGTGTCTCTGATCCCAGCGTAGAGTAGAGGGCTGTCTTAACTGAGCGGATCTCCCGTTCCCACGCTCCACCAAAATGGGGAGCATAAGGAGGATTGTAGTGGAGATGGATCATTGTGTCTGGCCAGAAGTTGTTGTAGGTTGGGACTGAGTCGATTATAGGCATTCTTGAGTTCAGTTTCTCCACCACGGAAATTTGTGCCTTGATCAGAATACAGTTCTTTTGGCTGGCCCAGGCGAGCGATAAACCTTCTAAGAGCCATCAGGAAGGCATCACTGTCAATCGATGTCAGAATCTCTAGATGCACAGCTCTAGTTGTTAGGCATTTAAAGAGTAGACCCCACCTCTTTTCATTCCGGCGCCCCACCTTAATCAGGAACGGGCCGAAGCAGTCTATACCAGCAGAATGGAATGCTGGTTTAAACAACTGTAGTCGCGGTGGTGGAAGGTCCTTCATTTTCTGGCAGGCTGGCTTAGCTCTCCATTTGCAGCATTCCAGACAAGTTCGCTGATGTTTGCGTACTGCTTCCCTACCTCTAAGGATCCAGAACCTCCTGCGGATCTCTGCAAACACTCGTTCTGGCCCGGGATGCCGCAGACGGGCGTCATCATCTTTTATGATTAGTTTGGTGTTTTGGTGACTGGGGGATGAATGGTGTCTGCATCAATATCCTTGGTGTACCTCAACCGGCCTCCAACCCGGATCAGATTGGAGGCCTGATCAAACTCAGGAGAGAGGCAACGTAATCGACTGCTTGGAGGTACTGGTTTACCTGTCCTCAGGAGCTGATAGTCCTCGGGAAAGCAATCCATCTGAACTCTCTTTACCGCCAGGAATTCGGCTTGTTGGAAGGTTGTGGCATGAATGGGATTGGTCAGGTTTGCCGCCCCGTGTAGCTCCTCAGCTCCGGCTTGTACTAACTCTTGCCAGCTGGTGTACTTACATCCATCGGTCGCAGGCGATAATGGGACAGTTAATCCACAGAAAGCAGTCTTCCTTAACTCTGAGTCATTGTGGGTAGCGGTTTCCGAGGGGTTAGATGGCCATTCACTTGGAGGCTGCAGTAGAAACTGGGGGCCATGGAGCCACCGGTTAGGTTTGCTCAATTCTTTTGAGCCTTTTCCTCTTGTGAGATCATCCACAGGGTTCCTGGCAGAATCTACATACCTCCATGCCTTCCGGTTGGTCATCTCTTGGATCTCTGCCACTCTAGTACCCACAAATACTTTGAAGTGGCAGGACTCTGAGTGTAGCCAATGGAGGACGGTTGTTGAGTCTGTCCAATAGGTGAAATCTTGAATAGGCAGAATAAGCTCGTTTAAGAGGAGCTGTGCTAACTGGGCTCCCGCTAACGCTGCACAGAGCTCCAGTCGAGGCACTGAGTGCTGTTTTCGTGGGGCCACACGGGACCTTGACAGAAGGAAGGCTAAGTGTACATTACTATCAGGATCTTTGGACTGTAGATATAGGCTTTTTCTGAAGCATCTGAGAAGATGTGGATGTTATGGATCATCTGATCATGGTCCAAAGCGGATGGTACGTAGCACCTGGGTAACTCCACCTGTGTCAAGTACTGTAGTTCTGTCTCCCATTCTGTCCAGGCTTGCAGGAGGTGGTCGGGGAGCTTGGGATCGTCCCAGTCTCGGTTCTTATCCCAGAGCTGCTGGACTATCACTTTGGCTCGGGTTGTGAATGGTAGAAGGACCCCAAGAGGATCATATTGTCATGCCAACACACGGTAAATGTTCCTTATGGTAGGGGCACTATATGATACAGGTCTATGTTTAAACCCTAAGGTGTCAGTGTTGCAGAACCAACTCGTGCCCAAAGTGGATTCTGTTGCTCCAGGTTTGTTGTGTGAGAGCCAAAGCTCTAGTTTAGCAGACCTTGCATCTGGAGGAAGGTGATTCACCACATCTGGCTTGTTGCTAGCCCACTGTCGGATGTCAAATCCTCCTGAAGCTAGAAGGTCCCTCAGCTTGTTGAGCAGCTGGCATGCTTCCTGGATGGCTGTGAAACTCTGCAGACAGTTGTCTACGTAGAAGCACTTTTCCACAGTGAATAGTGTGATGTCACGTGTCTCTGTAGGGCAAAGGATGCACAACAAGGACTGCATGTAGTCCCAAATGGGAGCACCTGCCATTCATAAATCTCAGGGGGTTGATCTCTCTTTATGTCCTGCTGGAGGAAGCGTAGCAGCGGCTTGTCTTCAGGCAGCAACTGTAATTGGTGGAACATGCCACGTATGTCCCCACTGATAGCCAGCCATAGAAAAGACACTCGTGAGGTTTTAGCTGAGTCTGGAGGTGTTGAGCAGGTCCCTGCAGCACCCATCCAAGTCGAGTTTTAATGGCTGCAGGTCCGTTTGGTGATCCCCAAAGCACAGGTGCAATTGGGGTGATCAAGTGGGAGTGGTCTGCGCCAATGAGCAATAGTGGAGATGCATGTTCGAACGGTTGTAAGGACAGGTCTTTGAGATACTTATACCTGCTCAGGATCGTACTGGGATAAGAATGATCAGCCAGTCCAAGTCGTTCAGCAGTGAAGGCTTCTTTGATCTGAAATGTCTTTTGCGGCTGACTTGCAGGAGACAATTGGAAAGAGACGGAGGATCCACTAATAGTTTGTACATCCTGACGAATGGCTCTCAGTGCTAAGCTCTCATCTGTGCCTTGTAAGCCCAACCTCAGCCCAGAGGAGGCTAGGAGGATGGTTCGCTCCGACCCGTCATCCAGTAAGGCATAGGTGTCGAGAATCTTTCCTTGGTGCGAATCAGGACTCTGATTACCTTCAGCAGAACTCGTTTACAGTCACTAGGCTGGTCTAGGTACAAAGTTTCAGTGGTTGAGCTAGGCTGTGGTAAATCCTTTTTAACGCTATTCCTGGAGTTGACCTCGTGTAGGATCTGGAGATGCTTTCCTTTGCAGATGCTGCAAGGTTTCTTCAGGGTGCACTGTATAGCTTGGTGTGTGCGTGTGCACTGCCAGCAACGACGATTGGTCTTGATCCAGTCAGTCATCTGATCTTTGCTTAAGGCTTTGAAGGTGGTACACTGACTGAGGTAATGGTCATCTTTGTTACAGTAAGGACAGAAAGCTCTCGATGTGGCGTTCTCCTTCGGGGACTGAACTGGATCGGTAGTAGATGAATGTGTCACTTTGTTCGATGATTCTTCGTTAACTCCATGAAGTATGGTGGTTGAGCGAGCTGACTTTACCTCTCGTTTATGGTCTGATTTCTGCCCCGGTCTCTGTTCCTTGCTCCTGGTTTGGGTCTCAGAGCCCTGACACCATGTTTCAAACTGGAGCCATCCAGACAAATCTGTGCGGGTATATGCAGTTCCGGGACGGCGACCACTCTGACGCCGGAACTCTGACCTCATCTCAGCTGGTAACTTGCTCAAGAGACGTTCTACATGAGACCCACATCTTAACTCTGCTTCACCTTCTGGACCCAGAGTGTTGAGCATACCATGTAGGGATTGTATGTGTAAGGCGAATCTCTTAAATGCCTCTGTATCCCCCCTCTTGATATCTGCTGAATCCATCACGTCGGCTATCTTCTTGAGAGCAAGCTTATGGGGTTGTCCGTATTTCTCATTCAAGGCAGCCATTGTATTGGAGTAAGGAAATGGAGAGTTCAGAAATGAATCTGCTATCAGGCGAGCCTCCTCAAGTTTCAGGTGGTCCATGAGGATTTGATACCTGAATAGTTCAGTGGTATCAGGAGGTAACAAGTTGTCAAGGGCGATCTTCAGACGAGTGTATTCACTGGGATCTTTAGTAATAAAATCTGGTATTGTTGGTTTGGGACCCCTGTAGACTTGTTCTCGGGCTGCTGAATATGCAGCAGGTAGTCCTGTAGCTCTGTAATATGGCATCTGGAGTGGGGGAGGATGCGGTTGGGAGGCTGACTGGGATGCGGAAGCAGGGTATGGTCTGGAGTCTGTCACCTCAGGTTGTGGATGCCAGGCATAAGGGGACTTATTGTAATGTAGGTCAGGAGGTGGCGGGTACCGGTACGGCCCATCAGTAAATGTCCTAGTAAGGGCTTCATATGTTGGCCTTTTTGGTGCCTGATGAAGCATGGCTGATTGTGGCTTAATTGGAGTTGGGGAAGCAACCTTTTCTCTCATAATTTGCAGCTCACTCATCATCCTCCCTAATAAGTCATATAGCCCCAGATTCCTACTTGCATCTTCATGAGGGGTCATGTCAGGTATGGTCTGGAGTGAATAAGGTTGGTGACTTGCCACCTGGTAAATCTGTGATGAGTAGTGGAAGTCTGGCTGTGTAGGATATTGTGGAGTTTGACTAGGGGCACTTTGGGAGGTGGAGTAGTGGGGCCTTGAACCAGATCTGGTTGTGAAGTGGACAGGGTGTGCTGGTGATTGATACCAGTACCCGGAGACTGGTTCAGAAGTTGGCTGTTGTGGGTTTTGTTCCCATGGTCGATGATAGGGGAAAGACTGAGGGAGGGGGTTGGGAGGACCTGGACCGTGATTTCTGGGTTCCAGGTTCGACTTACTCGCTTTATACAGGCTCCCCTCTAAGGACGTCACTAAGGCTTCCATGGGATCTGCTCCATTCTGACTTATAGGGCTTTCTGCCCTCGATGAAGGCTGTGTCTCCGTCTGAACTCCCGTCTCTAATGGGTGCGGTGGTCTCTCTTCAGTACCCCATGCGTGCTGTGCTGTGTAGGGCTCGGACGGCTGGAAGGCATGACTCAGATCATAATCTTGGAGCTAGGCCGGTAGGTGAATCTGACGTCGTGGTCTACCAGCTGCTTGTGGGGATGGATTGAATTGCATATGTGGTGCACCTAAAAATGTGTCACCACATAGTTTTATGTTTTATAACCAGTAAAGTAGATGGCAACTATTATTATAGTAGATTGTGTTTTAATATACATATTATTTTTGGTATAAGAGTACTTTAAATATTACCAGACATATTCATTTGTCATATATATGTGCTTTCCTGAATTATTAGGGGTATAGAGCTGTACAAGGTAGGGTGGAACCTTTGTTGTGGGAGTCGTTGCACCCCGGTTTGCTCCTTTTGGGGAAACTTCCTGTTTACCTCAGACGCAATCTGGATGTGAATGGCAGCGCTCCTGTGTGATCACTGCTCTTACCAATTACTATATTTTTCAGGTTGGTACACGGTAAAATGACCAAGAAGCTACCTCCTACAAAGTTATATTTTATTTCTGTATCAGTATGTATTGCTGTCATGAAGTCTTTTTGCACTTTTATGCTAAGTTGAGTGAGACTTTGATGAGCCGCGGTGTTGGCTGGCAGAGTAGTCGCCCGCGTCTGGGAAGTAGCGCGATAGTTAACGAGAGCTCGTAGACTCGCTCTCTAGTGTTTTATTTTGCATTTATAATGAACAATATGCACTGTATTTATTTTATAAAGCTCCTGTACGGCATCTATAAGCCACTATGTTGTAAAAGTTAAAGTTTAAAGGCACAAACGTTTATAATTGTCCATAAGAAGTGTTTCTACTGAAGTTAATGATAAGAATATAGTTTTGTAGTTTCTTATGCACTTTGATAAGTATTTTGATACCAAATAAGATATTATTGGCAGTGTACTTTATTGAGTTTAGACCACAGATAAAGCAGCTAAATGTAGTAAAGCTTAAATACAGTTGAGTAGTTCTGTATATTGCACTATAAGTTTAGTAGCCATAAATAAGTGAAGTAGAAAGGTAATGTAATGTTCCTGAGTGTTACCAGAATAGGAAATAACTAATGAGAACATGTATTATTGTGGAAATAAGACCTTTATTGTACATCTGCATACTTTGGTTTAATGACAATTAAACAGACGCAATCTGGATGTGAATGGCAGCGCTCCTGTGTGATCACTGCTCTTACCAATTACTATATTTTTCAGCGTCTTTCCGTTGCGGTACACCCCACCCTTGGGGCCCGTAACAGATCGTGGGGGCTCGTCCGGGATCAGCACGCCACTCATCGATGGACCGCTGCTGATCCAGTGATACTGAACCTTGGGGCCATAAAGACTGCCTGTTCCCGGCGCCAGGGGGTTCCAGTGTGCGACCAAGAGGCGAGGTGACCAGTGAGAAAGGTGCACAAGCCCAGAGAGTGCAGCACTGCAAACTCCAGTATCCGAGACAAACAGAATGTCGGCCAGCGAGAGAAGAGGACTAGTATGGAGCATAAAGAAAAAGCTACACCAGCTCACAGCTGATGAAGCTTACATGATTGCTACCAGCATAGGACCAGTTGAAGGACTTGACGCCACTCGGTTAAGCAAAGAGGATGAAGAGAGTTGTGTCGAGTATCTTACCACTTACCTGACATGTCCAGCAGTACTAGGGCGTGAAGATCAAGGTCTGCCAATACTACAGAGACTTGAATGCATAATTGATGGTGCTATTGCAAGTCGTGGTCAAGACCCTGCATCCCTTCGAGCTGAGAGAAACGTAAGTGAACCTGTTGCCCAAACATCTCAACCGGAGGAAGGTGCCAGTGACGCAGATATGCTGGCATTGCTAACTCGTTACGATAACCTTCAAAGCCAAATCCAACAAGCCCAGTCTACGGCCAACTCCTTGGACTCAGAGATACATTTCCCATCCCCAGCCAGTAGTAGTCAGTCCATGAACCAACAGCCAAATCGCTCACCAGCTCCACCACCCCCAGCAGTCCCACCACTACCGATCAGTGAGTCTGCTCACCAGTTGCCTTTGCTGCAGGTCCCTGTCTCCCGTTCAGAGGCCTGTCCTAGCTACACTGGTGAAAGTATGATAGCCATGAAAGATTTACCGCTACTGTCACGCAAAGAGTTCAAGATACATGGAGGACTGGTAGGTGACACATCATCTGAGATAAGTTACAACAGTATATGCAAACAAATCAATGAGGGTCTCAAAGAGAATCACACACAAAATGAAGTAATCAGGGGAGTACTTCGTGCAATTAAGCCAGGTAACTTCCGAGACATGTTAACAATAAAAGAAGATCTTACAGTCGCAGAGCTAAAAAGCTTCCTGCAGTCTCACTTAGGAGAAAAGAGTAGCACAGAGCTTTTTCAGGACTTGATGTGTGCCAGACAATATGAGAACGAGACACCTCAACAATTCTTATACAGGATGATAGGACTGAAACAAAAGATCCTGTTTTCACTGAAACAACCAGACTCAGTTGTTAAGTATGAAATGTCAACAATCCAGTGCATCTTTCTGAACACTATCTGTCAAGGAATAGGTGAAAAGTATGAAAGTGTTCGTAGAGACTTGAGAACTCTCCTTGGTGACCCAAGTGTTACTGATGAAGCCCTGCTACGCCAAGTTATTAGAACAACAACAGAGGAAAGTGAACGAAAACGTAGACTTGGTCGCAGCTCAGCCCAGAAAGTAACCCAAGCACACGCAGCTAATACTGAGCACAAAGAGAAAAATAAAGATGATGTCAAAGTAAACCATGTGCACAACGACCACACACTTCAAAGACTAAGCGCCCAGGTCGAAGCATTAACACAAGCCATGGAAAGTTTGAAAGCACTAACTGCACTAGTCCCAAACAATCCTGAATACAAAGATACGACACTCAACACACCTAAGAACAACAAAGAAAGGAAAGCACAAAAATCCAACTGTTGTCCAAAGTGTGTTGCCCAAGCTAATCCGAACTGTAACCACTGTTTTGCATGTGGTGAAGAGGGCCATCGGGCTCTAGGGTGCATGAAAAAGCAGAAGCTGTCGGGAAACTGGAGATGGTCAGGGCAGAGGGACCACCCCTGATCAGTGACTCTCAGCCGTCCCATACCAACAAAAAGTCCAAAGCAAAGTCAAAGAAGAAAGCGGGTAAAGCCAGCTCACAAGAGACAGTTAACACATCCCAGCCACGTGGAATAGTAGCCCCAGTAGTTGGTCGTCAATCCCTTCTCAAATGTATGATGGCTGGCTATTTTGTAACTGTCGTATTGGACACTGGAGCTGGAGTGAGCCTGTTAGATCATGCCTGGCTAAACAAATACTTACCAGGACAACAAATCAGACCTTTAAGTGAACTTATGGACGATGACCTCAATGTACAGGCTGTCACAGGAGATGCCGTGCCTTATGATGGGTGGGTAGAGGTAGTAGTCAACCTAGAAGGCAATGACAATCCAGACCTATCTATACGAGCACCTTTCCTAGTGAGTCGCCTTAAACTTGAAAGACCAATAGTTGGCTTTAATGTAATCTATGAGTTTATCAAAGATAATGGGGGTAACTACAAACTTATAGAACTCATTGGTAAAGCTATGGGTATTGAGACTACTGCTGTAAGTGCCTTAGTGCATTTCCTCCAGACCAAAAAGTCCACCCAATATGAGCAATCAACAGTGAAAGTGGGTTATAAGGGTGTCACTATCTATCCAAGTCAAGTAGCCTACATCAAATGCAGAGTGCCAGAAAGTATCAGCTCTACAGAGTCAGTTGTACTGTTTGAGCCCATGCTTGACAGTGTCCACCTTGAACCACTTAGTGTTGGAGCAGGACTTTTGCAAATACAACAGACCGAGAGACCATTTGTTAAAATACCAGTATCGAACTATTCCAAACAAAGTGTTACACTGCCCAGTTCAACAATCTTAGGTTGTATTGAGCCCATCGACAAGATAGTTGAGACAGACAGGCCCAGTGACACCCAAGAGACTGTTCCAGTATCCCTCTACACTGTTAACTCTGTCCCCAGTTCCAACTGTGACCAGCAGCCTTCAAACGCAGCTCAGTGGCACCCCCCAGTGGACATCAGTCACCTGACACCAGAACAACAGTGTGAGGTAAAACAAATGTTATATGATGAATCATGTGCTTTTGCCAAAGACGATGGTGACATTGGTAACATTCCAAGTTTGCAAATGACTATTAATCTTAAAGATGACATTCCAGTTCAGCGCACATACACAGCCATTCCTAAGCCACTTTATAAAGAGGTGAAGGAATACATCCAAGACCTTCTCGCTAAAGGTTGGATTGTCAAATCAAAGTCGCCATTCGCTGCACCTGTAGTTTGTGTGAGAAAACGTGATGGTACACTAAGATTGTGTATTGATTACAGACTATTGAACCAAAAGACAGTACCAGACCGCCATCCCCTGCCTCGTATCCAAGACCTCCTGGACACTTTGGGCGGCCACAGCTGGTTCAGCATTCTCGACCAAGGTAAAGCTTACCATCAGGGCTACATGGCTGAGGGGTCCCGCCACATGACCGCTTTCATCTCGCCTTGGGGACTGCACGAGTGGGTGAGGATACCCTTTGGCCTCAGCAATGCGCCCGCTGCCTTCCAGCGCAGTATGGAAGAAATGCTTAACACCCTGCGCGATGACTGCTGTATCCCGTACCTTGATGACATCCTCTGTTATTCAAAGAGCTTTTCTGAACACGTTGAGGCAGTACGCAAGGTCCTCAAAGCCCTACAGCGCCATGGGGTCAAACTACGCCCAACAAAGTGTGAGTTGTTTAAAGCAGAGGTCAGGTACGTGGGGAGGTTGGTTTCGGCCAATGGGGTTAGAGTTGACCCAAAAGACATTGAAGCTGTAAAGTCACTTAGTGAAAAGAGACCCACAAATGTCGGTGAACTAAGAAAGCTTCTAGGATTTCTAAGTTATTACAGAACATACATCCAAGACTTTTCTAGGATTGCTAAGTCATTGTATGCCTTGCTACAAGTGAAAGGGAGCTCCGAGAGCCCACAGGGGAAAGCAAAGAGGGGTAAAGGTGCTCAGCTGCCCTCAAGGACCCCTATCCAATGGACTGAGGAGCATCAACAGACCCTAGAGCAGCTCATTGACATCCTGTCCCATCCGCCTGTGCTCGCATATCCTGATTTCGAACTCCCATTCGTCCTACACACCGATGCCTGTGAGAGAGGGCTTGGAGCCGTTTTATACCAGAGGCAAAGCGGAAAACTGAAAGTCATCGCATACGGCTCACGAACTTTAACCCCAGCTGAAAAGAACTACTGTCTTCACTCTGGTAAACTGGAGTTTTTGGCTCTTAAGTGGGCCATCTGTGAAAAGTTCAGGGATTATTTGTTTTATGCCCCAGACTTTACAGTTTACACGGACAATAATCCTCTGACATATGTAATGAGCACAGCAAAGTTAAATGCCACCGGACATAGGTGGGTGGGAGAGCTTGCAGATTTCAGGTTTAACCTCAGATACAGGCCTGGAAAAGTCAATGTGGATGCTGATACTCTGTCACGTCTTCCCCTCGACATTAGCAAATACGTGGAAGAGTGTACTGAGGAGTTGAGTCGTGATGTTGTTTGTGCTGCTTGGGAGGGAAGTGAAGCCGCCAAAAAGCAAGACATCGCCTATGTTGCTGCCCTCAACCTGGCACAAGGTACAAACTCAGATACACTTGTTCTTCCTAGCATTAGTCACCAAGAACTAATCAGAGCACAGAGACAAGACATTGCAATCAAAGAACTTATCAAGTTAAAAGAGACAAAAACAATACTAACTGACAATGACAGAAAAAGTGCAAGTGGTCTAGTTAGAAGGCTTATGCGAGAGTGGGGAAAGCTGTTTATGGAATGTGATCTGCTCTACAGAAAAGCGGGGGGTAGACAACAACTCGTCCTACCTGCTGAGTATAGGCCACTAGTATTAAAACACCTTCATGATGACATGGGGCATCTTGGGGCCGAACGAGTAATCAGCCTGGCCCGAGACCGCTTCTACTGGCCCTTTATGAAAAAGGATATTGAAGCCTATGTAACCAGAAAGTGTCCCTGCATAAAGCAGAAGAAACCAGCCACTCATGTAAGAGCACCTATGGGGAACATAAGCACAAGTGCACCCATGGAGCTAGTTTCTATTGACTACATGCACCTTGAAAAGAGTAGTGGTGGCTACGAATATATCTTAGTAGCAGTCGACCACTTTTCACGCTTTGCCCAAGTCTATCCAACACGAAACAAGTCTGGAAAAACCGCTGCAGAAAGGATGTTCAATGACTTTATGCCTCGCTTTGGTTATCCAGCCAGATTGCATCACGACCAAGGTCGTGAGTTTGAGAATGCACTCTTCAGAGGTCTTCAGCAGCTTGCGGGTGTCAGCCACTCCCGAACGACGCCTTATCACCCGCAGGGTAACCCTGCAGAGAGATTTAATCGGACTCTGTTGCAAATGTTAAGGACACTGGAAGAAAAGGAGAAAGGAAACTGGAAAGAGTTCTTACCACAGGTGGTACATGCATATAATTGCACGAAACACGAAGCTACTGGATACTCACCACACTTTCTTATGTTTGGGCGCCACCCACGTTTACCAGTCGACCTGCTTTTCGACCTGCCCTCTGAAAAAGGAAGTGAAACACCACAAAGTTATGTGCAGAAATGGACTATCAGAATGAAAGAGGCTTATCGCATTGCAGCCGAAAACAGCCAGCAATCGAGTGCCAGAGGAAAAAGGTACTATGACCAACATGTTAAAGGAGTTGTTTTGCAACATGGTGACAGAGTCTTAGTTCGCAACATGAGTGAAAGAGGAGGACCGGGAAAACTCAGATCATATTGGGAGCAAACTGTCCACATTGTAAAAGAACAAGTGAACGACAGCCCAATTTACAAAGTTTATCCAGAAAACAATGGCAAGAAAATCAGAATCCTCCACAGAAACCTTCTTCACCTTGTCAATGACTTACCTGTGAGTTTACCCCAGGAGTTAAACAAGAAAGCGTCACCTGAAAGAAACAGTCAAAACAACAAAGAACAATCTCACAGTGATTCATCTGACTCCGAAGATGATTCAAGGACCAAGTACTGGCTTAGAGTTCCTGTGTTCACCAGATCACAAAGGCCGGAGGTGAGACCGTCTCTTGTAACTCAAACTCATCCAGCATCCTCTGAACTACCTACAGAGAGAGAAGAAGTGAGACACTTACCTTCACCTATAACAGACAGAGAGACATTAGGACATGAACAACAACAAAACGAACCTGAATACGAACCAGAAAATGACAATGACCAACTAAGACAACCTGAAAATGAAGAAGCAGTTGAACAGGATGGACAAGCTGTTGAACAAGAACAAGAACTGTGTGATCCAGTTGATGTGGGGCCAGTTGTCCCACAGGAGGAGTTCCCGAGGAGGTCCGAGCGAACCAGGAGGCCACCCCAGACCCTCACCTACAACTCCCTGGGCCAGCCATCCTACCAGCCCCAGGGGACCATCAGCCATGTTGGACTGTGTGGATTACAAACTCTGCCGCTGTGGGGAATGCAGCCAGTTCCAGTAACGCCTTACACACCGTATCCTTCATACCAGACTTTGCCTTATGCAATAACAATGCCTTATGCTATGCCCAGTTTTGTGTATTGAAAGCTAAAAGGAAGATTTTGAATAAGTTCATTATAGTAATTTTGGTCTTATATTAATGTGTCAGGAGCCACTTTTATTGTTGGGGAGCGTGTGGTGCACCTAAAAATGTGTCACCACATAGTTTTATGTTTTATAACCAGTAAAGTAGATGGCAACTATTATTATAGTAGATTGTGTTTTAATATACATATTATTTTTGGTATAAGAGTACTTTAAATATTACCAGACATATTCATTTGTCATATATATGTGCTTTCCTGAATTATTAGGGGTATAGAGCTGTACAAGGTAGGGTGGAACCTTTGTTGTGGGAGTCGTTGCACCCCGGTTTGCTCCTTTTGGGGAAACTTCCTGTTTACCTCAGACGCAATCTGGATGTGAATGGCAGCGCTCCTGTGTGATCACTGCTCTTACCAATTACTATATTTTTCAGGTTGGTACACGGTAAAATGACCAAGAAGCTACCTCCTACAAAGTTATATTTTATTTCTGTATCAGTATGTATTGCTGTCATGAAGTCTTTTTGCACTTTTATGCTAAGTTGAGTGAGACTTTGATGAGCCGCGGTGTTGGCTGGCAGAGTAGTCGCCCGCGTCTGGGAAGTAGCGCGATAGTTAACGAGAGCTCGTAGACTCGCTCTCTAGTGTTTTATTTTGCATTTATAATGAACAATATGCACTGTATTTATTTTATAAAGCTCCTGTACGGCATCTATAAGCCACTATGTTGTAAAAGTTAAAGTTTAAAGGCACAAACGTTTATAATTGTCCATAAGAAGTGTTTCTACTGAAGTTAATGATAAGAATATAGTTTTGTAGTTTCTTATGCACTTTGATAAGTATTTTGATACCAAATAAGATATTATTGGCAGTGTACTTTATTGAGTTTAGACCACAGATAAAGCAGCTAAATGTAGTAAAGCTTAAATACAGTTGAGTAGTTCTGTATATTGCACTATAAGTTTAGTAGCCATAAATAAGTGAAGTAGAAAGGTAATGTAATGTTCCTGAGTGTTACCAGAATAGGAAATAACTAATGAGAACATGTATTATTGTGGAAATAAGACCTTTATTGTACATCTGCATACTTTGGTTTAATGACAATTAAACAGACGCAATCTGGATGTGAATGGCAGCGCTCCTGTGTGATCACTGCTCTTACCAATTACTATATTTTTCAGCGTCTTTCCGTTGCGGTACACCCCACCCTTGGGGCCCGTAACACATATCTTTGGTTTACTCTGTGATCCAGGGTGCAACACCTTATCCGGCTCGAAGGACCTTTTGTAAAATAGTATAAGGTATAAGGTGAACTGTATGGAAAAGGGGATGTTGTGGATGTTGTTGTCCCTGGGGTGTCGGTCAGAACACAAGGGGAGGCGATTCATGCAGGTTCATCCAGTCCAAGATTTACCCTTTATTCAGATTGGTACAGCACAGCAACACAGTGGGCACGAATACTAATTACAGCCACTTGTTCTTCTACGACTGTGAGCGTGTGTGTGGTTTTTATTCAGCTATGCACACGAGTTTCTGGTTCGCTGCAGGATGTGATCCCCTCACCATCTGGAATGTTCTGGTTTGCGCCTGCGCACAGGAGCGGACTTTCTAACTTTAGTTAATGCTTCGTTCCTCTGTAAGTACGCGGTATGATGTTTGACTTTACAATAATGTACACAAAACTAGTAGGTACTGGTCAGGTAATGATTAGTTAATGCTTCCTTCCTCAGTAAGTACTTGGTATGATGTTTGACTTTACAATAATGTACACAAAACTAGTAGGTACTGATCAGGTAATGATTAGTTAATGATGCGTTCCTCAGTAAGTACTTGGTATGATGTTTGACTTTTTTAGGAAGTAAACAATATAACAGATAATTACCAGTCAATTCTTAAGTAATGACTTATTACTTAGTAAGTGATGAACAGGTAAGGTAAGATGAAACAGCAGTACAAGAATATATAAATGGTACTGCTTTTCATCCTTACAAAGGCTTCTAAAACCACCAGGAAACAAGTTTGTGACTAAATGAGCAGTTCACTCAACGAGTCAGAGTAATCCAGTACTCACATGAAGAATTTCTCTTTTGTTCCTTAATAAGTCTGGTTTTTGTGGGTACCAGTAAGTACTGGTTAACTACCCATTACTTCCCATTACGCCTGTAAGGCGTTCAATAGTAACGAAGCAAATAATTAACCAGAAGTTCCCTAATAAGTCTGGTTTTTGTGGGTACCAGTAAGTACTGGTTAACTACTTATTACTTCCTGATTCGCCAGTAAGGCATTCGCTAGTAATGAAGCAAATAATTAACCAGTAGTTCCCTAATAAGCCTGGTCTTTGTGGTCACGAGTAAATACTGGTTAACTATCCATTACTTACTGATTCGCCCCCAAGGTGTTCCCTAGTAATGAAGCAAATTTTGCGTCCAGTATTGTAAAGTGTTACCCAAATTGGTTGCATTTCTCAGTGGAAAGGAGCTCTGGCCTTATCTGTATAGGAGGATTTGTAAGTTTTTCAATCATAGCAAACAGAGTGCAAGAATTGACATTCCTGTTAATCATTTCAGATAAATGCAGCTCTCTGGCCATGCACAGCTCATTGTTATAGTTAAGCAGTTACGGACAAAAAAGTTTCATTAGCCTAAAGTTAATGTTATTTGGCTTTGGTTAGTTTGCATCTTAATTTTATAATTATTGCTAAGAATATAGTTAATGATCTCAGTCGTATTTTACAGAATTCTTCAATTTATTTATTTATTTATTTATTCTTCAATTTAAACTCTGTCAAGCACTTGGTGTTACATTTAATTCTGTTAAAAAAGTATAAAAAGTCAATTAATTTGAGTAACAAGAATTCCTTTTTTCCTAATATCAAAGGGATCATCTAATTTGCATGTTTAAATGACATCATAATTCTCTATGGCAACGGAACATTCCAAGAGCACGTGACCGTGTGTTCTATAGTACAGAGTTCCATTTCAGTCAGACAACAAACGAAGAGAAAACACTTGCTTTGTTTCAGAGCTTTTTCACCAACAATTTTGGAAAACAGTGACACTCATGGAATTTCTAGGAAGGAAAAACATTTTCCTGCATCAGCAGAGAGTTGAGAATCAGCCTGTTTTTGACTACAATGTAAGTAACCAACTTCACCATCCTCCCTATTGTAGAGAAAAATCATGTTTGTTAAGGGATGAATCTAATCCAACTTCTATAAGGGTTGGTTTACTTTCAGGTAGTTCATTTTTTCCTTTTGAAACATGAAATTAAAACACACACCAAATAAAACGCTTGTTTTCCTCCTTCTCCTAAAACTAACCAAAAGAGGGTTATCTGTTTTCCAATGTGCTCAGAACGAAAATCGGAAAGAAAGGATCACAAGTTGCTCGACTTGCTTTAGTTTTAAAAATATGAGACAGGTTTTAAACATGCTATATGCATGTGTGACAAATGAGGTCAACACAGGTTTGGACGAGTGGTGAAGAACGCACTTGCAGACCAGAAACCATTTCTGGGTCATGTAAATTGTCTCAGATGGAGAATCATGTGAAATTGTGATGCTTGTCAGTTTTTTTCTATTATCGTTCTAACCATGATACAGAAATTAGATAATGGACTGTTATCTTCTTTCTCGTTTAGGTTTAGGAAAGGAAACATAGGAAAAACAAGCAGTGTTTCTGTTTTTTTAATTTTTACTAAAAAAAAAATGAACTGCCTGGAAGTACACCAATCAGATCGTAAGATCACAAATTACAAGCACAAACAATTCACTCTAGGAATTAGAGTTAACAATAATTAAAAACTGTCATGATTATAACAATATTTTTTAGATTAGGTTAAAGTAAGAAATTGGAAAACATACATATTAGTGCTGATCTTGCTAATTTAGCCAAGAATTCGTTTAGTTATTCCACATCTGTACAGTAAGATGTTACTGTGTTACTTGCATAGAACCACTAGTATCATTCAACTAGTATTAATATTAATAAATTAGTATATTAGTATATAGTATAGCAGTGTAGCAAATGTAATTATTTCCAACTGGCTCAACTAACGAAATGAAAAATATAAAATGAAAAATATAAAAATGATGATGTGAGGAACTGTACCAAACAATCTTTCGGCCACCACCCCAACGAAAGAAGCTTAGGCAGGTGAAACATTGCTTACCCATATACACTCAGTCTGTCTCCCTCCCAGAGTATTATGTTTTAAATTTACATTGCTCAGTCCTTTTGCATCACTGACGTAAAAGCATGTTTAGCTTACTCCTCTCAGTGAGCAGCAGGAGCTGCCGTAGGCCTCTATTCCATCTAAAACCGCTCACAGCTGCAGACAAAAGTGAAACATGCAAAGTTTCCACTAGCTGATCCTGTCCTGTTTTATCATATTTTATTTTTTATTTTTTTTTTTTATTTATTTTTTTTTTTAACCTGTCTTGTCCAGCATCGTTGCAAACAGAATGATTGTCTGGCTGCTGTCTGGTGCTGGGCAATTTTACTCTATCAAGCAGGGATTTATACTACATGTATAAAGTCCCTCTTGATGAAAAACTTTATTAAATCAGACTCTTAATGCTGGACTCGACCGGAGGGGACAGAGAGAGAGAGAGAGAAAAGAAAGTAGAGAGAAGAGGGAGGGGAGAGAGAGGGACAGAAAGGGTGTGGGGAGTGCGGGTGGGGACTTGAAACATCATACAGAAGACCATGTAATCCATACTACTTACAACATATATAGCTAAGATCATCCTAGCCAGTAGGTCATTACACAACTAGTTGATAATAGTAACAATAATAATAATAAGAGTAAGAGTAATAATAATAATAAGAACAGAAATAATTAAAAAAAAGAAACAAAATATGATAATAGATATAAGTGAAACTGCTGTATTCAAGAACACGCGCAGAGAAACCTGTGTGGATGTGTTGGAGAACTCGGCCACACGGCGACGCAAAGACTGTGTGGAGACGTTCAGGAAGGAGTGACCATGCAGAGTGATCATGCAGATGCCACCTCACTTGAACAGAGGCCAGAGTCAGGCCAGCGGTCCCGAGACCCAGGCCACCGGCCCCCCCGCAGGCAACAGATCCCGACCGGTCCACAGAGACGACCACTCGCCCGCCCAGGAAGGCAGCAGCAGGAGACCCCAGCAGGAGCCGCCCCGCGGACACAGGGCACCGGCCCCGGCGGGCCGAGGCCAGCAGTCCCCGACCCCCCCGGGCACCGGCCGCCCGGGACAGACGGGGCAGAGGGCCCGGGCCCAGGAGCGCAGGGACACCCCCCCCCCCCCCCCCCCCACAGGCCGAGGGCCAGCACGCCACCCGGGGGGACCCGGCCCGCCCAGACGGCCACCACCAGAGGCCAGCCCCACACCCCAGCACCCAGCCGCACACCCCGAGAACCAGTCCTGCCCCCCCCCAGACCAACACACACACACACAAACACACACACTCTCCTTCCACTCCTCCATTTATCCTCCCACGCATACACCATTCAACCCTCACATACTCTGTCCTCCCACACACACACACCATCCTTCCACCATCCATCCTTCCACACACACACCATCCTTCCTCCCACACACTCACCATCCTTCCACCATACACTCTCCCACACCTATCCCATCCTCCCACACACACATCATCCCTCCACCACTCATCCTCCCACACATACACCATCCTCCCTCTCACACACCATTCATCCACCTTCACCCCTCCCATACACACACACCCACACCTTCCTTCCACTACCCATCCTCCCACACATACATCATTCTCCTACACCAAACATCCACCTTCACGTACCCCATCCTCCCACACACACACACCACCCCTCCATCACCCACTCTCCCAAACATACACCACTCCCCCACACACACACCATCCTCCCTCCCATACACCATCCATCCTCCCGCACACACACCATCCTTCCACCATCCATCCTCCCACACACTCCCCCATCCCTGCACCATACATTCTCCCACACATACCCCATCCTCCCACACATACATCATCCCTCCACCATTCATCCTCCCACACCCACACCACCCCCCCTCCCACACACCACGCATCCACCTCCACACACCCCACCCTCCCACACACCATCCCTCCACCACCCATCCCCCCACACCCACACCACTCTCCCACCCACACACCACCCCCCCCCCCCCCAACACACACACACACAAACACCATCCCCCCACCACCATCCTCCCGCCACCCCACACCACGGGGGGACAGCCCCAGCCAGGAGGCGAGGAGACACGAGCCAGGCTCCCAACCCCCCACCCCGCCCCCCCACTCCCCACCCCCAAAACAGCACCTTCCCCCCAGGGCCAGCAGCCAAAACCCCCCGGGACAGCCCGCCTACGCCCCGGGCCAACGCGACAGGCCACCCGGCCCGCCCCGCCCCGCCCCCGGGCCATCCATGGAGACAGGGGCGCTTGAAGACCCCATCCCCCCTCCCTCCCCCACTAGTGATGGAATATATTATGTCCTGTTTGCAATTAAAAAAAGAGGGTTAAAATTGGGGGGCAGTAACTGCATTGAGGAGGGGGTGGGGCCACCTGAGCAGTCCCACCCACCTGACCTCGCATGTTCCACCCCCCAAAACGTGTTTGTATGTTGCAAATGTTATTTGTGCTCAGTGACTAAGTGGAATTAAAAGCTGGGAGGCATGCTGCCGCTCGGCGAAGCAACAGGGCCACTATGATGACCCCCCTGCCCCGCCCAGCGCAACAAGCACACCTCCCACAGCCCTACCTGTGTATGTAGTGAAGAGTGGGGGAGGGGAGGGGTCAGGAGATGTAGGTCCAGAGGGGAGTAAGCCTCCCCCCTGGAAGACGACCCGCCAGTGGCTTAGGGCGCCCCCGTCCCCCGCCGGCCCCGAAGGGCGTCACAGGCCCGGAGCAGGCACCCCAACCCAGGCACGCCACGAACCCCCCCAGGGGCCTGCCACCAGCCCAAGGGGCCACTTTCCTCTTTCTGAGTGGGAGGGGGGCGAGGCAAAGGAAGGAACCCCAGGCCCACGCCCCCAACACCCGGCCAGGGCGCCCCCCAGAGGACACGTCCTAACCCCCTGCAAACGCACACACTTTTTTTTTTTTTTTTTCCCCCCAGCCACTCACACACCCTCTCACACACCTCTATACACCAACACCTCAATACGTGCACATACCTCCACACACACACACTTCACGCACATACCTATAAACACACACACCGGTGCTCACATACACACACACTCTCATACCCCTCCATACACATACACCGCTACACACACACTCACATACATACCTGCATATACACATAAGCACCTCCATACATACTCACGCCTCCACCCACTCCTTCACTCCTCCACACACACCTCGACCTCCACGTGCACACACTCATATATACACACCTTCACACACACCCACACACACATCCCACATAGACCTCCACACACACACCCGCACACCACTCACACACACATACACGCACACACCTAGACCT
Organism: Melanotaenia boesemani; assembly: GCF_017639745.1. Classification (NCBI taxonomy): domain Eukaryota; kingdom Metazoa; phylum Chordata; class Actinopteri; order Atheriniformes; family Melanotaeniidae; genus Melanotaenia; species Melanotaenia boesemani. Next base: position 4,150,999 of record NC_055704.1, read on the forward strand.
TCATACACACCCACACACACATACAGCACACACATCCCTCTACACCCACCCACACACCCGCATACCTAGAGACACACACACACACACACACCCACCTATATACAAACACACCCCCACCCAGGTTCCGGGGCTGCGACCAAGCACCAGGGCACGGACCAACCCCCGGCACGGCACACCCGGACGGGCCCAGCCCCCCCCAGCAGCGGCAGACCCCCCACCCCCAGGAGAGGGGGGAGACCCGACACCCCAGAGCCCGGGGCCCCCACCCGGCCCACCCCGGGCCCGACCGGCCACCCGGCCAGGGGCCGACGGACATCGACCCAGGCACCCCGGCAGCCACCCCCCACCGCCACGAGGCAGTCCCACCTCGGGGCCCACCCAATGCCGCCCGCCCAGACCGGAACCCCCAGCCGACCCAGCAGCGGAGCAGCCGAGATCCCCACCCAGGAGACAACCGGAGACCCGAAGCCACCAGGGACCCCCCACCCATATCCACCCCCATCCCAGCGAAGCCGCAATCCTCCACCTACATTAGGTGATGTAGCCAGTCACAGGGGACCAGAGGGAATGAAAGTCATCTGATTGGTTCCTGGAGGAGGCAGACATTGTCTCAATGCTGATGTGATCTAACAGGAGATTTCTAAACTGCTGGATAGACAAATTATTCTTATCTTTCCAGTTCACAAGGATAGTTTTCTTTGCGATGCATAAGACTGCGAGGACCAAGTTTATGGAGTGTATTCCTATGTTAGTGTCACCCAGGTCGCCCAGTAGGCAAAGTGTGGGGTTTGCAGAAAAACTGGTTTTAAACCATTTTGAGAGATCTTCACACACCTTAATCCAGAACCTTTGGACAGGTGTGCAGAACCACAGCGCATGGATGTAGCTATCAGAAGTGTTCTCAGAGCAGTGTGGGCAGATATCTGATGGTGAAAGGCCCATCCTGAACATCCTGTGTCCTGTATAATGAGTTCTATGGAGAATTTTGAATTGTATTAGTTGTATATTTGAATTCTGAGTCATTTTAAACGTGTTTAAACATATTTGTGACCATCTTTTCTGATCAAAGTTATTAGATAAATCATCTTCCCATTTTGAAGTTGGGAGAGATATCCTGTCTTCTAGCTTTGCAAGTAATCTATATATTTTTGATAATAATTTTGGAGTATTAAGATTCAAGAATTCTGCTATTCTGACAGGAAGCTGCAAGTCTAACTGTACAGTATACTTCTTACATATAATTGATTTTAGTTGGTGGTACTCTAAGAATTTATTGCTGTTGATTCCATACTGTGAGACAATTGTGTTGAAAGATACAAAGTTTCCATTTTCTATTATCTGTCCTAACTGTTGTATTCCTTTAGTCTTCCATTGAGTGAAGTTTATCATCTTTTTGTTCTGCAGGATGTCAGGGTTGTTCCAGATGGGTGTAAGTCTACATGGAAAGAGGGAAGATCTGGTTATCTTACAGAATTCCCACCAAGCCATTAAGGAAAAACGGATGTTAAGGCTTTTAAAGCACTTATATGGTTTAATGGTTGAGCTGATGAACGGCAGGTCAGAGATGACTAAGTCCTCACACAAAGCCTGCTCCACATCTAGCCACGGCTCATCCAGATAACTGGGTTTGAGCCACTTGGAGATGTACTGCAGCCTGTTAGCTATAAAGTAGTTATTAAAGTTTGGTAGATCCAGTCCTCCTCTATCTTTAGTCTGCTGTAAGGTTTTAAGACTGATACGTGACGGCTTGTTTTTCCAAAGAAACTTGGATATGAAAGAGTCCAGAGATTTAAACCAACTGGTGGAGGGTTTAGTGGGTATCATTGAAAATAAATAATTAACTTTAGGTAGAATCATCATCTTAATGGTGGCAACTCTCCCCATTAGTGAGATGGGTAAGCGCCTCCACCGTAAGAGATCATCTTCTATTGTTTTTAGTAGCTGAACATAGTTTAATTTTGTTAAATCTGATAATCTGGGGGAAATATTTATACCTAAATATCTAATGTTTCCTGTCTGTATTTTGATATTAGGGATGTTTTGTAGGTCACAGTTGATGGACATGGCTGTAGTCTTAGACCAGTTAATAGAATAATCAGATATTGATGAGAACTTATTAATAACTGTGATTGTCTCAGAGAGTGATGTTTGTGAGTTCTGAAGGAAAAGTAATACATCATCTGCATAAAGACTTATTTTATGTTCTATGTTTTTGCCCTGGATTCCTTTAATTTCTATATTTTGTCTAATAGCAGCTGCTAACGGCTCTATGAAAATGGCAAAAAGTGAGGGGGAGAGTGGGCAGCCCTGTCTGGTGCCTCTCTGTAAGCGAAAGCTTGGAGAAGTTTGATCGTTGGTTTTCACACATGCATTTGGGTTATTCTATAATATTTTAATCCACTCTATGAAAGCAGGTCCAAACCCAAATTTGTCTAGTGTTGCAAATAGAAACTTCCAGTTTACCCTGTCGAAGGCTTTTTCTGCATCTAGAGAAATGATTGTGGATTCTAGATTATGTAAAGTAGAGTAATCTATGAGGTTAATTAGTCTACGCGTGTTAGTAGATGAATGTCGACCTTTTATAAAACCTGTCTGGTCCGGATGTATTATAAGAGGGGTTATTTTTTCTATCCTTCTGGCAAGAGCTTTACTAATTATTTTCAGGTCTACATTTATTAAAGATATGGGACGGTAACTGGATGGAAGTGTGGGGTCTTTGCCTGGTTTTAGCAATAGTGTTATATTAGCTAAGTTCATATTTTGCGGTGTTTTTTGTTTTTCCTGTATTTCTAACAACATATTATAAAATGTAGGAGCTAGCGTTGTCCAGAATTCCTTGTAAAATTCTGCTGAGTAACCATCTGGACCCGGGGCTTTATTGTTGGGCATATGTTGGAGAGCTTCGTGGAGTTCATCTACAGTAATAGGTGCATCTAAAGTTATTTTATTTTCATTTTTTAGTTTTGGTAGATTAATGTTGTTTAAAAATTGTTCAATATGTTCATCTGTTGGATTAATCTGTGATTCATATAATGTTTTATAGAAGCTTCTAAACGTGTCATTTATCTTGTCTGGGTCATGGCTGATGTTTCCGTCTTGATCTTTAACAGAGGAGATTGTTGTTTTCTCCTTGTTTGTTTTTAGTTGATTTGCTAAAAACTTTCCAGATTTGTTACTGTGTTCAAAGTTCTCCAAGCGAAGTCTTTGCACTAAAAACTGTGTTTTTTTATCTATAATTTCTTTAAGCTGCAATTTAGTTTTCCTTATATTATTCATTGTGTGCTCTTCGGGGGAAATGCGGTAAGCCTCCTCCAATGATTTTATCCTGAGTTCTAATTCCGAAACTCTTGCTGTTTCCTTCTTCTTCTTCTAATGTGAGGAGAAGGAAATTATTTTCCCTCGCATTACTGCTTTTCCTGCTTCCCAAAGGAGACACGCTGAAGTTTCAGGCATGTAATTTTTTTCTATATAAATTGACCATTCTTTTTTAAAATAATCAATAAACTCAGGATCTTTCAATAAAGAGGTGTTAAATCTCCAGCTTTTACCAATCGGTTTATTATTTTTGATTCTCAGACTGAATGAAACTGGTGCGTGATCGCTGATGCTGATTGGATGTATAGAGTCTAGGTAGTAGAGTCTCTGAAATGTCGCCCATTAGTGAATTACTATTTAAAATATAATCTATTCTAGAGAAGGAGTGGTGAACTGAAGAGAAGAAGGTGTATTCTCTTAGTTTAGGATGGTGAGAGCGCCAAGCATCGCAAAGACCAAAATCCTTCATGTACTGTTTGATAGTTTCTGACGACTGCCAGACTCGATGACTACCTGATGTGCTGCAGCGATCTTGTTCAGTCAAGACTACATTAAAATCACCAGCTAGCACTATTCTGTTATCTTAATAATTCTGGAGTGTAGCAAACAGGGAGTGGAAAAAGGAGGGATCATCTGCATTGGGGCCGTACACATTGGTAATACATAGTTTGATATTACAAATAGATAATAAAGTTATCAGAAATCTGCCTTCCGGATCCACTACTGTGCTATCTATGTCAAAATTTAGTCTCTTATTAATAAGAGTAGCTACTCCTCTCTGCCTAGAATTATAACAGGCTGAGTAAACATGAGGAAACTGAGCTGTTTTAAGAAGATCTATGGTTGAGTTTGTTAAATGAGTCTCTTGTAGTAAGACAATGTCAGCCTGCAGCTCCTGTAATTTATTAAAGATCTTCACCCTCTTCTCCCTGGAACCGGCTCCATGTACATTCCAACAGACGATTTTTAACATGGTTATTGTGAACGGTTTAATGCTTCATGCGTGTTACTGACGTGTGTGTCTTTGTGCGCCCCTCTTGCGTGTTCGCGCGTGTTTGCATGCAGCCTGATTGCGCGCGTTTGTCCGTATGTTAAATGTCCGTATATGTAGTCTACCTTAATGCGTGTTCTCTCATACATAAAACGCGAGTGTTTATATGTATCATGTATGGTGCGGCTGTGCGTCCTGACGGTGTTGCGTGCGCTGCTGATATTACTAGCTGGATTACAATTAACAGTGAAGAATTGAAATAGAAAGATAGTGAAAAGTGAGAAGAGTGGTGAAACAGAAAAAAATACATCGATCTAGGTGTCGAGGCTGTGGTGAGACGAGCAGTGTGTTCTACTGTCAGTGATCTATAATGGCGAGTTAAGAGTGATCATTTGGAGAGATTGACTTACAGCACCTGGGATCAGAAGAGCCACGGAGTGATGTCCGGGTCGCGGTACAGTTGTCCATTAATAAACAGTTTATCCACCGCGATGACAGCGCGAGCGCCATTAGCCATAGATTTCCTTCTGATGGGAAACAGGACTCTCCGTCGGTCCAGAATCTCTCTCTGATATTGGTCGTTTACTCCGAAGTTGGTCCCCTTCAGTTCGCGGCCCTGGTTCTTCACCTGCTCCTTCTGTTTGAAGCTGACGAACTTCGCTACGATGGGTCTTGGTCTGCTGGACCCGGGTTTCCTCCCGCCGAGCCGATGGACTCTGTGAAAGGAGATGTTTTTCACCGTTTCCTCCGGGAGCTTCAGGTGGGTTTTGATGAAGTTTTTCACCGTGGTCTCGGGGTCCTCCTCCGTCTGCTCTGGAATCCCTGCAAATACCAGGTTCTCTCTCATGCTCCGCGCCTGCAGATCGATCACCGTTTCCTTCATCTTCTTATTTTCATCTGAGAGACGGGTCAAGCCCTCGGTGAGGGATTTTACCGTCTCTCTGAGACCGGCATTTTCTGCAGCCAGACTTTCCACCTGCTTCTGGCTGAATTCTAACGATTCACGTAGCGCCTGGAACTCCTTGTGGAGAATTTCTACCAGACTCAAACGCGCATCAAAACTGCTGAGTTTCTTATCTATGGAGATCAGAACATCTGTTGAGTCGTTCCCCGGTGGTGAAACAGCTCCAGGTGAATCCTCATTTCGCTGTCTCTTGGACTTGGATGAAGTGGAGGGCGTGGAGGTGTTGTTTGGTTTCCCCATGACGATTCTGTCGTAACAACGATCTATAAAATCTGTCAGGCTGGCCAAATCCTCCCCGCTGTGCTCCAGAGTGTACCTTTTATATGTATATATATACATATATATATATAAATATATATATATATATATATATATATATATATATATATATATATATATATATATATATATATAGATATACATACATATATATATAACAATATAAAACAATTGGAGTTTTGGATATGTCCATGATCAGCAATAAATAAATAAATGGACTTTTTTTTTCATTGTATATTTATTGTACATTGTGCACATTGTAGGCAGATTGAGGAAATCCTGGTATTTTCCACAGCGATGTTATGGAATCATGGACCCACCAGGGGGTGCTAATACTGATTTCTTTGCTTGTGTTATTGTATTATATCTGAATATCAACATGTTGATTTAGATGTCAATTACGAACTTGTTTCACACCGAAAAATAAAACGCTCCATAATGTAATTCTCCATGAGAAGGTCACGAGAGAAAGCATGTATTACTACATAAAAACAGAGGTGGAAAGTAACAAAGTAACATATTTACTCAAATTACTGCATCTTCTGAACTCTTTTCCAAAAATAAAAACAAACTGTCTCTGAAACTCAACACCGGCCTTCCGGCCTCAGCTTCCGGCCTTTGTTGTTCAGAGTGAAGAGAGCGCAGATTGGTGCTACAAACTTTGAAAATATTCCCCTGCTGTAGCTGAGCAAGCACTTTACAGTCTATTGTTGTAGTACTTGGCAAATTATTCTGTGGGGCATGGCACTTTATTTATTTTCTTATATAACCAGTCACTGTTTTTTCATTTAGACAACTCACAATTTATGTTTGTGATATAAAGAAAAAAGAGCACAGTTTTGTTATTAAAGAATTGCTCAACATTTTCAGCATCATGGATACTTTGATTTGGTTAAATTTTCTCTCTTTTACTGTAGTGTTTTAAAATTTTATTAAAATCAGTGTTGCATTGGGTTTGTGACTCTTCTTTTGTTTACATCAAGTAATTTAAACTAACTAAGTAACTTTTACTCGATTAAATTTACTACTTTTTGCTTTTACTTGGGTCGATCTTTGGCGCGTACTATAACTTTTACTTGAGTAGAATTTAAGCAAAGTAAAGATACTTTAGCTTAATTACAATTTTTCAGTAGTTTTTCCACCCCTGCATAGAAAATGCTAATTACATAAATTCACTTTTTTCGTTATTGCTAATTTTTTGCACATGCATCTTACCGTCTTTATGTAGCACACTGCACATTTAAGTATATATGGTTTTCAACCTTTGCTAATCCCAAGACAAATTCATTGTATGTGCAAACTTACTTGGCATAAAGACCTATTCTGATTTAGAAATTATTTATTAGTCAGAGTTGCTGAATAAAAATAAGAAAATGACTTGAAGGGATTCGGCAGGGATTTCCCCGTATCTTGTCCGTATTTGCGACAGTGGCAGTGCATATATATATATATATATATATATATATATATATATATATATATATATACATTAGTAGTTTGTAAGTCCTTTTTAATATACAAGATCATGATTTCATCAAATATCAACTTGGGAATAAGTGCAAACAGCTTCTTCAATACTGCGTTGAGCCAAAGAACTTTACAAATCCTTCTAACTCATTCTGTGAGAAAAAGAAAGTGTGGAAATGCTTCTTGAACAACTGAGTCTTTACCTTTCTTTTAAAAGTCGATGAGGACTCTGCGGCTCGGAGTTTGGTACATCGTTCCACCACCGGAGAACAACAGAGAAGAAGAGTCTAGCCACCTTGTTGTGGGAGCACTAGCCGTTTTTTACTGGCAGAACTTAACTGTGGAGAGGGAGTGTAGCCCTGAATTAAGGAGTGAAGGTGGACCGGAGTCGTTTGGGTTATTGTTTTGTAAGCCAGAAGCAGAGCTTTGAATTTGAGGCGTGCTGCAACTGGAAGCCAGTTGAGAGAGAATAGCAGAGGAGTGACATGAGCTGTTTTGGGCTGGTTGAAGACCAGACGTGCGTTCTGGATCATCTGCAGAGGTTTAACTGAGCATGCAGGCAGGCCAGCAAGTAAGGAGTGGCAGTAGTCAATGCCTGACATTTCAGAGCCTGGACCAGGAGCTGGGTCGTGTGTTCAGTGAGGTAGGATCTGATCCTCCTGATGTGGAGAGCAAATCGGCATGACTGTCCCATTCCATTTTATCTGTCCTATGATGTTTTTTTGTTTTAGTTTATGACAGTGCGTCCTCACTACTGCCAAAGTTATATTATCTGATCCTATGATCAGATGTTGGAGAGAAACATCTGTCTTAAATAATTACCTGGCAGCACAGACTGACGGACTCAAGTAACATCTTATGAAAATGACATATTTTAGGCAGCTAGGAATTTCTCATCTCTTGACCTGCCAAGCTTGTTCTTTATTTATGGAAATCATATTTTTTGGAAATCAACAAAGAATTAACATACTTCAAGATGGACATTGGTATGAAGCATCTGGGCAATATCCCAGATCTGCACACAGAAAATTTCATTTGTGCAAGCGATGTCCAGCAGGCCTATCCTCTTCAAGAGTGTTTAAGAGCTTGTAGTACTTTGATGTCACTGAATTCTACACAGCACACCATAACCGTTCTATCCTTGAGGGTTAGAGAACAGACCAAATACAGTCAAATAAATAATTAAAAGACAGGACCATTTCTAAACACATAACCTTTATAATGGCTTTCCGAATTTCTAACACCTTTTACCATGTAGGGTCACCATGACGTTGCATAGTTTGGCGATTTCCTGGTCTGCTCTTACCCTGGAAACATATTACAGGGAAAGTGGAGTATTATTACATGTTTATTTTTTGGAAACTTCTTGCTGGGTAAAAGGTTGTATACAGAAAAGAAAAAACGTGAAATACCCGTCTGGAGAAGCCATCCACCCCTCCAAATGTTGTATGAAATTTTAGCATGAGGAAATAAATGACAGTTATTTCTGATCATAGGTAATTAAGTCAGGAGGGAACTCACTGAATACATATCTTTGACAGACAGCTTTTATTTTTGCATTCTTCTAAAGATTCTGGAAACACCCATGAGCCTGGCTATGCATGGCACAGGTAGTAGAGCATGTAGCATTTCTGTCAGGCGCTGTTCTTCAACAAAGAGTTCAAATGTGACAGAAGAAGCTGGACATTCCAGCTTTTTCTTCACAAGGTCAAACAGCTCTTGCAAAACCTGATGACAGCAGATATCTGTACATAATTGGATAGGGTGTCCAGGATGTACAGCTCCTGGTGACATAAAAACTCCAGGTATTTAAGATTCAGTGGTGTTCGACTTTGTATTTCCAAAGATGTGTCTGTTTGCTATTTGTCAAGTGGACACTTGTCCATCCCCATAACGTGTCAAGGCAGCTTTTAGCTTCCTGTCTCACTTGACAGCTGCGTTTGTCATTTAATTATTATGAAAAATAATAGTTTCACATATACGACTCATAATTGAATTAATCTGCATCAAGTGTGATGGAGTTGGGAAGAACTACAACATGCAGGACAGTGGTCCCTGATAACCAGGATTGAGAAACACTGCTCTAACATAACATGGGTCCATCCATCCATTTTCTTTCGCTTCTCCGGAGTGGTCGAAGGGCAGCTGCAATAAGCCAACTCCTATACATCTTCAGTCTAAAATAGAGCAAACACTCATCCTCCTAACTAAAAATAAGTCTTCCTTGCCTGATCCTCCATGTCATTTGAGAAATCCTGAGCCTCACAACCTCCTTTCAAAGTGGCCATTTTTAATTAGGTATCCTCAAGTTTTCTGGACAACTGTATATGAGTAATATCATGCCAAGCCCTTTGTTTAAAGTGTTTTGCACAATGTCAATTCCTAAATTACTTTATCAAAATAAAATAAGTTAAATTTGGTTTTACAGGGACAAGAGTATTGTTTTATTTTGAGTTGCACAGTAATTTTCTTTTATATTATATGCTCAGCATTCTCAGTGATACTAATCGTTCTTCGACCCATCCCTGCCTGTAGAAGGGTCAACTCATCGGAAAGCTTTGGGGTTTTCTCCATATGACAACAGTCCTCACTGTCTCTAGTTGATGGATCAGATAAGGCATTCTCCAGCAGGGACACCACCCGCCGCGCTGCATCCTGCAATTCTCTCATAGCAGCTCAACATGGCAAATTAACAATAGTGTTTAGGTTTGTTTACCAGACAATTATTATTAAAACAAAGCAAAAACTAAACAGATCCACAAGACCTAACACTTTGACTTACCATGGTAATGCTAATGGATAAAATAGCAATGGCACTTGCTAGCTAGAGCTTTTTAACTTAAGCATTTCTTTTTTTTTCCACAATCTTTAAGGTTGTAAGGGCTACAATTGTTTCCACAATATAGCCGTTACATAAACATTTTTGTAATTCGTTATTTGCATTTAATGACAACACAAGAGATTCTTTCCTAAATTACCTCTGTTTTCTCCGACATCTTGATTATGGCCAAACTCTGTGAAGAAAAGAAGGGAGAGAGACCGACAACTGACCAATCAGAGAATAAGACACATCAGCCAAATTCTCTGGAGTATCAAAACTCCAGCAGTCGAGCAAGGGAGGACCGATCCTCTGCTTGCAAATACTGTGTTATTCCCTCGCAATGCAGAAATGCCTCCTGTGTCTTAACTCACGGGTAGTAATTTACTCCCTCATATCCAGGACTCGCGCGCGGTGATCCCCGTTTGGATGCATGTAAAGATTTCAAAACAAAGAAAAGAATCTTAAAATAAACTCTGTAATGCACTAGCAGCCAGTGAAGTAAGGCCAGGATGGGGCGTTATGTGCTCCCTCTTATGTACTCCAGCTTGGATGCATGCAGCTGCATATTGCACCAATTGGAGACGTGTAAGGGCGGACTGGCTAACCCCAAAATAAAGAGCATTACAGTAATCCAGCCGAGATGTAATGAAGGCATGGATTACTCTTTCAACGTGTTGTTTTTCAAGGAAAGGTTTGGCCTTAGCAAGCTGGTGAGGTGTTCCAGGCACGTCCCACCAGAAAGAGGCCCTGGGGAAGACCAAGTACATGGTGGACGGACTAAATCTCTCGGCAGGCCTGGGATAGCCACGGGATCCTTCTGGATGAGCTTATGGCGTTTATTCAGTTCCAAAAGCAGCGCGCTTGAAATCCATAAAAACAATGCACCCAAACGGGGATCACAACAAAATTACAGTAACGTTTAAATGTGTCTGCATTGTAGTGATGCCACTGTACACCCTGTCCAATGTGTTGGAATTTAAACAGTCTAAAAAGGCATCACACCTGGCACAGACACTAGATGCAGATTATGTGATATCACTGTCCATGCTCGCAAACATATTTAAACTTTGAAAACAACCATGACCTTTGGCCTGTTAGCCAACACCTTTCCATTATGTAAGAAGCAGTGCAAAGGTATAATATAGCACAAAATACAACACTTGAAAAATTAGGATCATTAATTCCATTCGAATTAATTGCATTTTCAAAGTGAAAAGGTTGTCAGTTGGATAATACCAATATGGAATGCAGGAACAGGACTTAGTTACGTATTGTACCCAAAACAATATTACATTAAAGATGAAATTCTCTACAAGGTGTTATTACAACAGATGAGAATGACAGTACTAGATTTGAACCATATCTAATATTCTACCTCGCTCATGAGTGTGGAAAGAGCAAATCAGAAACCATCAATAATTCACATCATAAAATGGCCACTGAGTGCATTTTGCATAACAAGGTTTTCAAGCAAAAAAATACATCCAATCACAAACACTACCATCTGAAAGTTCACTGCAGTTGTCCTCAACTAATTTGAAAAGGTAAAATCAAATAAGAAAACAGAAACAGACTTAAAAATTTTCTTAGAAATTATTCAAGGTGAAAAAAAATGAGCCTCTTCTGGAGAGAGCCCCAAGCAAGTCCTGCTAGTCCTGTTAAGTGTTTAACACGTGTAATAACAGCAGTGGTGGCATAATGAGGATGTATGATGCAATCATATGGAAATGATGCAGGTTCCTTTAACAGTACATTATAAGAACGACCTGAAGGTTCAAATAAAGTAAAAGAGGCAAAGATACAATGTCGAACAAGCCAAACTGTGGCAGGCTCAAATGTCCATTACGAGCTCATTGAAGCATCTTTATTTTAAGTGCTTGGACCTTTGGGGACAGTTTACGACCATCCAAGTTCATCAACGCTTTTTGGATGAACGCAAATGTGAACTTGTGTTCCTGTAGATAGCTAAAGTTGAGTATGTAGATCAGTCCAAAAAGCATGAGACATCCAAAGGCAATACTTCCCAGGTTGCATAGCAGTTCCACACCCTCAATCACCACTCCAACATCCTCTGGCTTTTCCTCATCATTAGCACCATCTTTTCGGATAACATAAACCCCCATGGTGGTCTGTAAAATCTCTCTCTCAGCTTACTCACTGTTGACATCCTAAAAGTGAAAAACATTTTGACATTTTGAATTAAACTGATAAAACATTGAGTGTTAATGACTGTAAGATCACAGTAAAATCCAATTACTGACCAAATACTCCTTGATGAGAGCATTTCTGTCCTCATTGAGATAGACAAACAGACTTTGAAGTACACAGTCCCTCTTGACTACAATGTCTTCATTCTGCAAAAGAATGTATAATAAAAAAATATTTTTCAAGACGCTTTTACACCTTTAAAGAGGAAAGGTGTAAAGAAGAAGTAGAAAGAAGAAGTAGAAAGATAGACAGTCTGCATCTGCCTGGTTATGGTCAGATGAAGACACATTAAGTATAGGAGTTGAAGACAACAAAAAGGGAAAAGGGTTCTACATCACTCATGTATGAAAGAAAGAAAGAATGGAAGCAAAGGAAGAAAAACTTAAGGAATCAGACAGAGGGTGGATGGAGGAAAACAAGACAAATGAGGAAACAATGAAACAGTAGAAAATAGATGGGAAATAGAGATTTTATATAGGAAAAAAACATCTGGCTAAATAATCCATGGTTTAATGGACTTGCCTTAGCTGTTGGAGCTATGATCTTCCTTCCAGCAGCTCCTCCTCTACTGCTGAAGACCTTTATCGAATTAGCTGTGTATTTGTCAAGTTCTGCCAAGAACTTGGTTTGAAGTGGCATCGTTGTTATCCGCATGAATTCTGCATTTATCTATAAGGGAAGCAGCTAGTTAATAACAGAATAGAATAATTTTTCTCCCCCAGGAAATTTTTATCAGCACATAATTTTGGAATTGTGTGCTGCAGAGCAGTGTGCAAAATATCAACAGTTTTACTCACCTTACTCACTGTGAACAATGCAGGCCATCTGTTCACAATCTCAGAGATTAAAGATGAGTTCTGGACAATCTCCTGACGTCTCTAGGAGAAGGTCTTCTGCATTTTCTCCTTGACCACAGCCTCATTGTTTTTTCTTTTTCACCTCTGACAAGAGAGCTACTCTTTCATTCTTGAGATTCTCTCCTGTTTCACCAGTAGGAAATGATGGGAGAAAGTTGAGCTCTGCTTTTCTTGGTTTTTTTATATTTTCTTGATCTTTGCGCTTGTTCTTTGCTCAGTTTTGTACGAAAATTGACAACTTTTGTCTTTAAATACTGTTTCCAACCTTCATGGCCAGCACGAGTTCCTCTTTCCCTCAAACAAGGATGTGAGTAAGACCTCAGCAGCCGCTTCAATTTGGGAAACACTCATGTATGCTGCGTATTTAAAGATCTGTACCTTCCAGGATATCCATTCTTAGTTTCGGGGGAGGAGTAAGAAGAGTGCCATTTGCTCTGAATTCTGCATTTGCTCTTTGGAGTTGTATTTCAGCAAAATAGGAAAAACAGGGAACAATGAAGAGTGGAGGCCAAGAAGACGTTCTTGATTCTGGAGCTGGATCCAAAATGACGGTGTCTACAATGCCAAACGAGTGGTCAGAAGATAATCCGAGGATGGAGAGCTGAGGGGGTTCACAGAGCTGTGGGATGTAGTGGAAGAAGTCAGTGGGGTGGAAGGTGGAGTCCCTGGAATGCTGGAGCTAGTTTCTTCACATGCAAAAAAATACCACTTTCAGAGTATCCCAGTTTCTTATGCCACTAGTTGAAGTGAGATTGACATATTCATTTCCAAAGTCTGCATCTTTATATTAAAACCTGAACTGCTGTTCAAGTCCAAAAACAGTCTTTATCTTAAGAACAAGCTGATCCACAGATGCTGGTATCCCTGATATGAGGGTAAGCTTCCTTTCGTCACCTGTGCCAACGACAACTCTCAGTTTGATGGGACTGGACATCTTGACATAAAGTTAAAAAAAAAACAAAACAAAAAACAGATTAATTCAGCAATTTTTCAGATGATTGACAAATGATCATGCAATTTTTTGTTACACCCCTACTTCATAAGATTAATGAGAAAGAAAAGTGTCATTATGGACCTACCTTAAACTATAATGTGCCTTTTCAACCTAACCATAGGTCTCAAACCTACAGTGTAGTCACAGATTTGAAGGATTTCTGCAAACTCGGGAAGGCCACCAGTTGAACCATATGGAATTAGCATGCCAATTTCTGTAGATCATTCCTTTGATGGTTGCACTTTTGGTTAGAAGTACATCATTCAGCTTGGGGTATTTCTGCCTGAAGCTTGCCACTACTTCCTTGTTCAGTACATCTACAGGAAGTGTGCAAACATTTCCAACTTCCAAAGCAGATTTAAGATGTAATGCGCTAATATGATATGCAATCATTTGCTGATGTTTGGTTGCTAAGGTGAGTGGTATTTTCTGGGAACAATTTGTATGACGAGCAACCTGCTTAAAGAAGCTATGTTTTGCCTCAAACCCCATAGTCCACTGCCCTACTAAAGGTCCGAAACATTCAATCATTTGAGGGTACTAATCAAGAAAGTGATGCTTTGGTAAGAGTTGTGAAGGAAAAAGATCCAAGAATCTATCTCTGTATTCTATGATATTAGAGTCCAGGTAGGCAATGGCCTCTTTATTATGAAAAGGGGCAACAGCGAGTTCAACTATTTCTTTTAAGTCAAGCAACATAAGCCAAGCAGGCTCTGCCTCTGGTACCTATTATAAATGGGAGCAACCTCAACAAATTCCAATTTTCGTGAGCACAACCTCCTATAGACTTTGTACAGGTGTATGTGTGTGGTATCATATGAGGTTTATTTGTTCCCCACTTGTATGGAAAGTTTGGGATTAACTTGTTCAGTGTGTCAAGAGATAGACATTTTTTGGATATTAATTCAAGAATCCAGAGGGCAATCTCAACTGGAACAACACCCTCAAATAAGTCATGAACAATGTCAGGAGGGTATGAAAATGAGAAAGATTTGTAGTAAAAAAAAACACTCTCTCTTTACTCCACAACAGATTGTTGAGTTCTCTCTTGCAAACTTAATGTGTGCCTCATGTAGGTCTTTTGTTCGAATGTTAAAATGTCCTGATTGAACAGACTTATCTTGAATCGCTCGCTCACCTGTACAAAACCGGCAGAAGTAGGCACCAGAGAAGCTTTCAGTGAATCCTGCTATCCTGTGAGCTACTAAATTATCTGCAATGACTGAGTGGACTGTGCCTGTCACGGACTCTAAAAGGCCTTCAACAAAAACACCATGTTTCTCTAAAATGACCAAATCTTGTAAAAGGGGCGCTAAAACTTTTTCATACCCATATACCTTTACATTAGCACTCTTGCATAATACTGCTAAGTAGATGGAAGAAAGAGATGAATGAGATCCAGGTGGTAAATTATTCAAAATCCAGTATACACCACAAAGTTTGTGAGTTTTTCTGGATGTGCCTAAGGGGTTGCAAACCTCAACGTCATTCACATGTAGTGATATTGATAACTTCAAATCCTTCCCAGACAAAAAACAATTTTCTTTAAAGTAAATTCCATCCCTTCTTGATTTATACTGTACTGCACCCAATATATTTTCCTGTATCTTGTGTGCATGGATTACACGGTCTAAAAATGTCACCGTTACTTAAAAGGTGCTGAAGAGAGGGCAAAAGAGGAATATATTGAAATGTCTCATGGGTCTTAGGATCAAGGATGTATTCAACTGGGTTTACCAGATTGAAATGTTCTTTATAATACCGTTTCCTTTTATGAGCTGTAGCCAGTGGACCATCATTTGCCAATGTTTTGGCCAAAGGACAGGATTTGCACACTACTTCAGCAAGCTCTTTGACAAGTGACTCATCAACTTGAACACAATGGTTTTTAAGGATGTTATACAAGCTACTAAAGGCAGAATTTGTAGGAATTCACGGCTATTCTTTCCAACACCGGGTGGTAAAAAAAAAACACAACTCCGTCATCTCCACAAACCACCACAGGATGGCAGTAATGAGCAATACTCCTCACCCCTCCCACCCCCAATTCACACAGCAGCGCCACTTTCATCTCCACCGTCCACAAGACTTATTTATGAGCTGAGGTGGCATCCAGTTTTTGAACTCCAAGTGAACCAGTAAGTAACTGTTCAAATAATTTCTGCCTCACGCTGAAAATTGTAATTTACTATGTTGTTTTGTGAAGTAGTACATGTTAAAATTGCAATGCGGCATTATGGAATAAACAATGCTAGTGAATGGGGCAAAGCTATGTGATTAGCTATCTAGTTGCTAGGTTGATTATAACGTTATAAATTTGCAAATAATCAGCTAATATTAGACTGACTTAGACTAATAGAGACTGACACGATAACATGATGCAGAATTTGCAGGTTTGAATGTTATAGACATGTCAGTCTGTGCACTTGTGTTGTCATAGTGATGAGGACGATGTGTCTCAAGGTTCGCAGCGTTTGAGCCGAGGCAGGTCCGGTGGACGGTCGAGAGGACGAGCAAGAGGGTTCAGGGTACGAGGCAGAGGCCGAGGAACACGAGCTGTAGCTTCCAGAGCTGAGCACTCAGATAGAGTTGGCTGCCACACAGGTAAAATGCAGGATGCAGCTCCATGTTCAATGGTTAGAACTGATAAAAAATATACTTAAAAAAGTCCATATTTTCACAAATATTGCAATAACTAATAATGCTACATATGTTTCATGTATTATTTCTTGTTGCAACGTAAATTCGTTTTTATGTGTAATTTATGGATGTACTTATTCTTAGTATTTGAACTTTTTGCTTTGACAGTCAAACCATTTCATCAGATACTATAGTAATATTAAAAATTTATCTCTATACATAATAAGGAGACACAGGCCTTCACTAATAAATCAAATCTTTTACTTGGCTTTATACTTTGTTTTCCATTAATAAATAAAATTAGGCTCCACTCTTATAACTAATCTTTTTTTATACCTTGCAGAGACTTATTGATGACATGACTGCTGAAGACCTAAAAAGGCTTGCATCACAGCTCGTCGAAACGCAATCAGGCCTGATTTTTGATCTTCTATTGCACCAGAGCAATTCAAGTATCTCAGAGGCAGCTGGAGTCCCAGGAATGCCCTGGTGTACTTCTGGGTTATGCAGAGAGATGCCAAGGGAGAGGATCTGCTGTGGTCAGACACCAGCTAATTGCATCAGCAAGCTACCACATTTTACCCAATATTGCCTTGATGAAGGATATCTTAGGATACATAGGCATTATCAAGAGGATGTGACAGCACTTGGCCATGCAACAGAGCCAGGTGATGACAACAGGCGGTATCGGTATGCCGCCTATAGGCATTTCATATTATGGAAGCACGGCTCCCTGGGAGCAGGAAATCGGTATGTCATCCCAAGTTGCTGTGTGTGGGCTATTAGAGAAGTTTCCTGATCCACACAGATTTTGTTCCTGTTTGTTTGTTCCTTGTTTTCCCGGTTTTGTTCCTGGCATATGATTGTATTTTTAGGTAAATTGCAAATTAATAATAACATATCTGTGAAATTTCATAGATTGTACATAATTATTGTATAATTTCTGTTCACTTATAACTTTGTATTTTGTTTTTCATTTATGTATAGTTATATAACTTAATTTAGGATAGTTTGTTTTTAATTCATACCTTTTTGATTAAAATAAACTCATATTTACATGTTTTACCTCGTTAATTCAATCCCGTAATAACATAAATAATTGTACAGTGGGATATAACTGCAATGGAACAAGAGAAATGTTTATTACAATTTAACTGCAAAAAATAGATGAATAGATAAATATAACTGACAAAAACCCCATAGACCAAAGCCTATCTACAAAAAAAAGCCACATATCCATACAAAGGATGTGAAAGTTTGATTGCACAACAGATCTTCAATCCTTCTTGACGATGTTTTATCTGTGGCAAACACCACTGACTGAATACACATTTTCACTTTTTTTATTCATTACAGTTAATTCTTAGATGCAGTAATGGTGTTGAGGGGGCAGATTTTGTGACCTAAGCATCAGATGTCTGCTTTTTGGAGACCTTGGCCATGACCTTCTGCTGTCACTGGAGCAGATCAGTCTAGTGTGAAGTTGCTGGGATGAGAATCATCTCCACATGTGAGAGCATGGTCCTCGGAGGGAATAGGCTGGAATACTTCCACTGTGTTGGCAGATGAGGTCCTGAATCAAGTGTGGGACTCAGAGTCTTGTTCATCAGAGAGGAGTAATGGAGCAGGATGTCGTCAGCACCTGCTATGATGTAGATTCTGCATCTGCAGACGGCTTTCTGCTCTGTGTTGGTCGTCATCGTAGGTCTGACAACATGCTTATACAGGATTGGTGTTGAAGTCTGGACCTGATGAAGAAAACAGTTTAACAAAGTTTAGCAAAGCAGTGTATCAAACGCACTGTGCCCCACATATTACATTTGAGTCTTTAGTTCCAAAAAGTTAACTCATTATTTTGAAATATAATGTCAATGTCAATTCACAATTTGGTGTTGAAAAGATTTGGTGGGGGATTATTGTACTTTAATTTTTGTGTGTGTGGTGTTGACAATTGCCACAAGTTGTCTAGTCAGATTAACAGGCCAAGAATGTTTATCAAGAATATTTATTTACAAGTATCCATCCGTGATTGACCCAGAAGTAATTAAGACAATAATGACAATCTCCCTGTAGTGCCGCTTGAGTAGCTTGTGGCCACAGGGAGTTTCTCTTTGCCACCTGGAAAGTTACCTGCACCGAAACTTTATATATATGACTTTTTGGAGATCTGCAAGTTCTGAACAAGTTTGAATGTGACCTGCCATATATCATCTGAACGAAATTACATCAGTTCCTCTCTTTCAATTTCTTTAGTTTTCCTATTTAAAATTATACGTTGACAATTGTAAGATGTTTTGGGGTTTTTGCTTCAAACTACTGACAACATTTTGGCCAATTCACATTAAATAGATTTCTACAGTTTTTACTTATGGAGAATAAATGACAATAACAAGCAAACTTAAGACTCATGCAAATTAAGATGCTGGCTTTCATTTTTAAATACAACATTTTAGTTTCAATTTGTGAAAAGTAAGGAATCAGCATTTGGTGCATAAGTAATGTTTAATTTCAACATTGGTGCGTTTGCTAATGTTTTCCACTGGTGTCTCCTATTGTTGTGTGAATTAATACCTCTAATGGCACAAATGTTGTCATTTACTTTGCCATGTGTATAACAAAACAAAACAAAAAGATATATATAATTCATGTAGCACATGCCCATGACTGGTCTAAGCTGTATACTGTATTATAATTCAGACATTGTAGGTAAAAGTAAAATGTTTTTACCAACGCCCCTATTCACTTGTGTTTGTACAAGTTCTTCAACGGATGGGGGAGGTACAGGCGGAAGTCGACCGAGCTTGCGTGGATCATCTGGCCTCAGTGTCCGTGTTCTTGGCATGCCTTTATCTGCTTCCAATCTACACTTCACCACCTCAGTCTGCAGTGCTTGAATGTAGCCATATGTTTTTGGTGTCTTCAATGCATAAACGCTATAGCATTTGCCATGTTTTCTGAAAATCCGTGTGTACCTGTTACACAGAAAATATGCTGATTACTATTACTAAAATATTTCTTTCTTTATGAAAGAATTTTGGTTGATGTTTCGATCACAGACAATGTCAGTAATTGTGCTGCTTATATGTTGGAGCCGTCTGCTCTCTGTCTTGTTGGCCGACCAAGATGGAAGTTGTAGTCCGGGGCAGCCAGAATAACACGGGCTTCATAGACTGGAGGAGTGAAAGCAAAACGCTTGCTTGCATACATGAGGACGTGGTTGTGAAAGCTCTCCAAGTCAGCTGTAGCTCTATTGAAGTTAAAAAAAATATTAAAAAAGATATACACACACATACATACAAAGTACTGAGATATTAAATTTTAAAACACAGAAACCTACCTAAAACGCAAGTACTTATGGATATCGTTCAGCTACCGCTTCTTCAGAACAATATCCACAAGCGCCTCATGAGCCTTTGAATCATTCTCTATCCACTCCTTTTGGGCTTCCTCTATTAGACCATGTTGACACGGGCCAGTTGCCCACTCATGCTCATTGCATACGTGGTGGATTATTCCAACCCACAGTATATATATAAAAAAAATAAAAAAAATTTTAATCCATCCAATATAATAGTAAATTACCTTTTATTTTCTAATGTGATGTCATTTTATGTGACACTTACCAAGAACTCTTCAAAGTTTTCTGCGTTTTTGCAACACCACCAAAAGTGATTTACAATATCCTTTAGCCATAGTAGTAGAGCCGACTGTTCCTTTATCTTGGCAGCCTGAATGAAAACAGTGCAGTGCTGTCCAGTAGCGACGGCGGTGGGAAAGAAAATGTTCCAGTGTATGCTGGTTTTGGTCTGAAGGGATCTGGTGCGCCTAACCACAGGGCAACAGTTCAAATACCTCCTACAAAGTGAATTATTGATTGTGGAATAAATAAATTCATGTGAACCTGAATGTACAGATGTTGCTGGAAACCTCACCCATGACAGCACTAATCTGTGAGTGGGCATCTGTACAGATTTCCACCAGCTTCACCTCAGCCATAAGCTGATCAACTGTTCGTATGAAGGCCTCCTTTTCCATAACAGTTGATCTTCTGTCGGCTTGTCTCTTATCTACAGTTACAACACTGATGATGATGATCTCCCGTGTATCATTCTCCATTGCAGTGTAACTGCAGTATTGTGCACATTGTCCTGGAGTGTCATTCCTCCCGTCAGCTAGAAATGTAGGAGAAGTTAGACAACCAAAAAAATAAATAAAACAAATATATATATATATATATATATATATATATATATATATAAAAACAAACAAAGAAGAAGTCATTAGATGTCAAGAATAGCCATTTCTTACCAAGGAGCACAACATCTTTTCTCTGCAGTTTAGCTATGGCTTCAGCCCTTTTCTGCATCCAGTAACTTTTAACTGTGTCGACACAGTATGTGTCTTGGATGGAAAAGAATGTTCCTCTTCCAACCATTCCCATGTTCATGAACTTGAAGTGTAGTGCTACTTTGTTGTGATGTATCTTGATAAGGAGATGTGGAAAAGTTGAACCTCAGGCAAAAATGTTTCTGGACGCTGACTTGAATAATAAAAAGAAGTTTATTACAAAAGTTCAGACATCAAAACAGATTTCTGCAGAAAAATCTGGAGGTCCCAAAACCAGAACGAAGACCCAAAGACCTGATGTAAAGTTCTGTCTTACATATGGTTTAAACAAAGAAAATTCCTCAGTCCTGTATCCTCCAATCATAGAGTTTGTATATAGGATGTTCGTGTGCGTAGAAGACATGTTCGTGTGTGAATCCAGTCTATAGGACAGAGAACCTTATATGGTAAATCTTGAGTGTGTATCATAAAATGCTATGCTTAGATCCCTCAGTTGTAATTGTTTCCAGACAACAAGATGTTTGTTGAAAAGCATGAAGTCACCAGCCT
Organism: Melanotaenia boesemani; assembly: GCF_017639745.1. NCBI lineage: Eukaryota > Metazoa > Chordata > Actinopteri > Atheriniformes > Melanotaeniidae > Melanotaenia > Melanotaenia boesemani. Next base: position 4,172,431 of record NC_055704.1, read on the forward strand.
GCATCCCAAATTTTATTACAGGCCAAACCCATTGCCACACAAGATGTCCATCAGCACAGATCTAACAAAGACAAAAAATAATTTCAATATAAGACAATAACGCAATCTTAGGAAGGCTTTTTTCACTTTCGACAGCAAATCAATTAGCAATCTTGTGTATAATAGGAATCCCTCACCCATTCTAAAACACTTGCTGTGCCTCTCTCTTTGATGTGGACTCTGTATGGTGGGCACTGCTGACATACTTCACCCGTCTCTTTCAATTTGGCACACTTTTGAACTGACAAAGTTACAAAAGAAGCCAGGTGCCTCAAGTATTCCTCATAAATGATGGAAGCTTTAGCTCCTACAATATGTTCTGCCGTCTTTACTTGGGGGAGCCTGAGCTCACATGCCGAGTCACTGTATGTGCATGTCTCTGGAACAGGATCCAGTTCTGGGATCAAGTCATGCACCGTCTCATCCAAACCAATTACTGGAAGTTTGTCGAGGGATGGAACCTGATCCAAAGCGCCTCCGAATCTGATGGAGGAAAGACAACATATCTGTCAATGTTGTGATTGCCAATACATTTCAATCATCTAATTTTGACCACGTTAAAAGCCATAGTTGCATGGTGGCATGGAAAACACACTTGATAGAAAGTGAGGGCATATCCTCTTCATCTCCGATGTCCATTTCCTCCCTTTGTATAGGCCTTTCAAGTGGAGCGTCATCAGCCCAGTCAATTCTAATGAGATTCACAAAACATTCAGAAAACACAATGTAATTACTAGCACACGTTACAATTCCCCACAATGAAGAAAAATACCAAATTCATACTCACATGATATTTCTCAGATCATTCATGGCTCCTTCATCAACATGTTGTTCATCATCAATGCTCATCTCAGTTAGGCTTGAGAAAACATAAATAACATAATTATAAATGAGAAATCATCAAGGGGAGTATTTGGTTCAACTGCCATTGACTAGACTTTACCTCCATTCAAGTTCAGCTAATCCACGAGGCTTTGTTGTGTCTGCTTTTGCAAGTTCCGATGTTGCCTTGTCTCCTTGCCTTAGGAATTAAAAAATGCAATTATGATACAGTGTATAAACAGTGTGTGCACCTATAACAACTTGCAATTCACATAATATGAAGACTGTGAAAAGCGTCTGATGGAATACTTCACTAGACAGACAGACAGACAGATAGACAGATAGATAGCACTTAGCAAGGGTGTGGTGTGATAACATGTTTGCAGCCTGGTGACACATTAGCTGCAAGCTCTTATCTCTTCCATTTTGGTTCAATGTCTACCTACATGCAATGATTCATCGGTATATGCCCAGTATTAATGGAGAAATTAATTTCACAAACAGATAGACAGGGGTGAAAACATCCTGGTAAATTCAAAATATATGAAGATGATATACATCTTGTGTTACACTTACTCGTCTGTATCACTTGATCCAATGCTTGATATGGTGTCTGCGTGCCAAACACCTCTCTTCATTGGCGTTGATGTTTGAGGATCTTTTTCAAATCTTATAAAAAAAAGGAAACAGAAATGACTGACTAAAATTGATTGTCATAGATAGAATGTTTCTGCACTTCACATAAAAGTGACATACTGCAGATAACAGTGCAAGTTAGCAGATGTCTCAATGTCAATTCCGTTTTGAAATAACTGAAAATGTGAACAACCAAGCAAGCAAATCTCATTTCTGCCATAAGTAGATGTGAGTGTCAAGACATACCTGCTGAGCCTGTGACCTCACGTGTGACATTTCGCACTAAGCATTTAGGGAAGTGAGATACACAGACCAAACCAAACGTTACTCAGGATGTATCCAGAGAAGGAAAAGGATGTGTGTTCATACAGTGAAAAAAAAGTCTTTTGATTATAAAACACAGACACTGTGTTATGATCAAAACATTGACGGCATGTGATAGATGCTCTCTGTCGCTCTAAGTTCCACCCTGATGCCACACGCATGATATGCGCACACACAGATGACCACACTTCCGTCAGCTGATAGACATCGCGTCGGAAAACACTTCAACCAGCCAAAACGTTTTTTACACTCTCCCAGGAATATTGAAATCAAGGAGCAGCTCCAGTGTTAGTAGAGAACATCATGTCCATCACGCGAAAGTGCACTAGCGGAATTTGCCGTCATTGTAATAATTTCTGAGTTGTATTACAGCTTAAAATAGATCCAGGTTTCTTATTTGTGGGTTTTATTACATATATTCCAGACCTGCGTAGTGTTGGATGTATTCATGCTTTTATCAAACCGGTTAGCCACTGCTGAACTTCTGCGAGAGACCTGTTCGTGGCCAGTGCAGGTCACGTGACACAGACCGGGGACAGCAGCAGTACAAACATCTTCGCCTCTTATCCAGCTTTTCTGCTTAATTTTTTTCTGACATATTGAAAAAATATTACATTAATGAAGAAAATAAATTGATAAAGTCCAACATATACCACGTTTTACAATCAGTTTCTGTTTCCTTGCTTCTGGTCTGTGTCGTTCTTCGCCATATGAGATGTCTAACTTGCGGGCTCTAAGACCCCCTCCCCCTCCGCGCTTCTCTTGACTTTTTATCAATGTGTTTTTATACTCTGAGATTGGGTAAGGAGGGAAAAATAAAAAAAAAATGAATATACAGACAGTAGCACACAATAAATTGGTGGTCCATGGTCGCACATTGTTACATGTCATTTCTTCGTTGTAGGAGAACTACCTTTGTAGTCATGACAACGCCTAACACGGCGGCTTCAATACTGGAAGTATGTGCACCTATATCAGCTTCAGATTCTACATCTGTGTCTGCAGCACAAAAACATTATCAGTTACAGAACTGTCTGATTCCTGTGACCTAGCAACAACAGTGACAACCTCAGCTTTAAAATCGTTTAAAGTATGGGGATTATGTTTCCTGTTCTTATGGCTATGAAATGTACTGTAGATGTTACTTTTAAAAGCACAACCTTTGAACATGAACGTTATGGTTTCATGTCTCCGTAAATGTTCATTTACATAACTGAAGTAATCTTGTTCATTTGCAAGTTCATGACATGTACACAACTGACATGAAAATACAGATAACTCAAGACAGCTTTGAAGATGTGTGGGTTTTGTGGGCACGGTATATATGACTCAAAAGACTGTTCCATAGTCTAAATGTACATGGACAATCAGAATATGGGCATGGATGCCTGAACCTATTTCCATGATGGCCATGTTTTAGCTTGCAATGTTTAAGCAACTCATATCTACTTACTACTGACTTTCCACACAACGTACATTCCCATTCACATGTTCCACCTAGAAAAGAAAAAAAAAAAAAAAAGAAAAACAGTATTAACATATATAACTTCTCTGCAGAGAACTGTGGCTTAATTAATAAGGCCTTAACAATACCATATGCAAAATATCACTTTACTTTTTTTTTTTTTTTTTTTTTTTTTTTAAATTAGCTGGACAACACAATGACACCACAGGATGAACCCTGTGTAGTTAAAATTCAACACTCACTGACAAGAGACCCACCGCCATCCCGACCCCCCACATAGCAGTAACGTTAGCCTAGCGCTAGCGCTAGCTATTAGATATAGTGCATCGAGTCCCACTTAGTGTAAATGGCAATCCCCGGCCTGGTCTCTGCAGCGACGACACCCGCAGTATTTTCGCAAATAACGCAGCCTTAGCGGGAGTAGTCCAGTCAGTCTCTTACATTTCGTTGAAATGCTTGAATAACTAGGCTCGGAACGGTGCTGCTAGCTGGCGCTATAAGCTAACGTCACCAGACTCTCAAAATTATATATGTCAAAACTATTGTCGTGAACGTTGATATACTTAAACATCAATATATCTTCAAAAAAAGCATTTTACTACCCAAGACGTAGTATAATGTTAATAATTAGGCTTACCTTAAAACTGTAACGCGACATTTGTCCCCCTTAGTCAGCAAGAAGCAATGCAAAATCCTCAACGCCAACTCTGTCGGTGCAGAAAGTGACTCGAACTCGTAGGTAACGGTTGATGACAACGTCACATGAACGTGACAGACTAGCACATGCCCACTGCGTATGTAGAGCCAGACTGTTAGGTGATCAAATAAAATAAACTTTACTCAATGTATTTACATTACCTTTGCAATAAGTATATTTACATAATGTTTATTTATATAGGACAAATAAAGTTGTAATTTAACACATTTCAGTTACATTTTACTTGAAAATATTGTTTCATGTTTATGAAGGCCAAGAATCATTTTTTTGAGTGCATGAGATTCTCTAGCAGCTGGCGATCCATGTCTCTCTTGAGCATTTCAGCCTCCATAATCTTGCGCTTCTTCACATTTTCAGGACTCTGTCCAAGTGGATCCGGAAAGTAGTTAACCTCTCCTTTCTTTGACTTCTGGACACATTTTCCCTTTGAACCTCCTGCTTTTCATTTGTTAATGATCACTTCAGGGCATCCTGCTAGTTTCCAAGCTTAGATTTTGGGCTGTGAAACCAGGAGTGCCATCCCTTCTCAGACCCTGGTTCTCGCAGACAGGCTCTCCACCAAGACTGTGGCTACATTTTCATAGTGCAGGTGTCAGGATGAGCAGTGATCTTTGACATAATGTCTGCAAGTGTATCAAGGATATCAGTCTTTAAACCTTTAGGAATCAACACCACAGATCTACCCTTAGCATATCTACAATTCGCTTCTTTCAGTTGCAGCCCCACATCATGTGGGAACTGGGGAATTGGGAAAGGGTCAGGCCATTCAACAGAATCCCCACCACTGAGGGAAGGGAGGCTGCCTGTGTCCAGTGTAGATTCTGAGGCATCATCAGATGTGAACAAGGTCATTGATGTCCATTAGGTTGCACAACTGATTATTAAAGTCAGGATCCCCAAACTGCAAAATGAATCCTCCTCTTAGATCTTGCTCTTAGCAGTGGGCGCAGGGTGTTGAATCCAGGGGTTGGAGAAGGGCCGCCGGGAGGGAGACTGCGGAAGGAAAGCTGCTGAACAGAGGTAATGGAGGGATACAGGTTGCTGGCAGGAGCACCTGAATGAGAGGACAGCAGAGGCAGGGTGTGAATGGTCCGGTTGGGGGCAGATATATCAGTCCGTGATCCGAAATCCAATCCTGTTAGACAAGCCAGGGGTCAGAAAGCCGAGTAATCCAAATTAACAACCAAAGCAGAGTACCAGACAGGGAGCAGGCAGAATCAGAATCCAGGTCCAAAGTCAGATCAGCGTCAGGCAGGCAGGCAGGATAATTCAGACGGGATACGTGCAGGGAAGAACCAAGACGATCTGGCACTGGAGGGATGTTGCAGGGCTGTATAAATAGTGCTTGGGACAGGTGAAGCGCATCAGCTCTAATCAGGAGCTGGTGGAGATGAGGCGTTCAGGGCGGCTGGAAAAACTGAGCCTCACACCACAGATCATGACACTTAACCTTTTCTCCCCCATCAGAGATATACGGAAAACCCCACCGCTGTCTACCATACACGGTACCCCTGCCCTCAGTCTGTGACTCCTCCACTAACATCTTCTCTGTTCAGCAGTTCTCTCCCACACCCCAGCGATCTCCTTCTTGGCTTCCCTTACCCAGTCCCCGGAGTCCTCATTCAGTCAAACGCTGGAATCACATCAGCTGGTACATGAACCTTTACACCCGTTCAGTATCTCACTCTACCTGCTTCCTAACCCCTGTCTTGTGTGTCCACAGACAACTGACCAAAATGAGACCGGATTGCACATTCATTTTTATTCACTGTGTACAATAAAAGACCTTATACCTATCCCTGGGATTCTGAGTGTTACTGAGTCCAATCACCTGAGTTATGACAGAGTGTCCATGAACTGGAATTTGTGTCCACGTGCCCGAGGCCCCGAAGGGGTCCGGGGGAGGGCCATTTTTTCTAAAAGGGCGCCGATTTGACTACCGTTCGCAGGGGACCCTCTGGGGGCCTCAGAGAGCACCCCCTAGTGACAGCAGGTCAATCCGAGCAACTTTTGCCCAAAAGTGCATGTTTGACGTTCGATCCCTGTTCAGCCCCCCTGATGCTGCCTTCCAAAGGGCAGCCACCCTGTAACTTTGGGCCCCGAGATATAATTGTTTAAAGAAATTAGGCGTCCACCAGCAATACTTTTACATTGGGTTTTGATAAGGGAAACAGGACTTTGAACCTGCTTTTTGGGGGGCCCTTTGGCCCCAGACATCTGGAAACACATTAGATCACTAAAGGGGGCCTTCTCCTACCACGGGAGGCCCTTTGGAGGCAATAATTCACTTGGGGCACTAGGGGCACCCCAAGCCGAAAATGGGCAAACGATAGTCCCACTCGTGTCCCGAGGCCCCGACAGCATCCCCAGGCGATTTGGGGGTCAAAAATTGAAAAATCTCCCCCAATGCAAACACAAATCAGCCTCATTGCCTGTGGGAAAGATGACCTTTCACCTGATTATCAATTAAGGCCATAACCTTTTGGTTTAGTGTCCGATTGATGTGAAACTGGACATGGGCCATCAGGGGGATGTCCTGAGTAGACTAGCGTGACACTACATTGCTACGACGCTCAGAAAAAAAATAGTCTCTGACAGGGTTTACGGCCCCCAGCTCTTGGATTATGATACCTAGGTAACACACATACATGGGGCCCAGATAGGTAGCAACTGGGCTGATATTTAGGCCCCAGTTGGGAAACCCAGCTTGGGCCCAGCTAATTTTGTCCTCAGTTTCCATGGTGGCCCCAAGTGTGTTTGCCCACATGGGCTTATGATGGGCCTTGGGTTGGCCCCACATTGTGCCCACCCAACAAATCTATGTGGGGCCCAGATGGGTCGCAACAGGTCTGGTATTTGGGCCCCAGCTCGGAAACCCAACTGGGGCCCAGCTAATTTTGTCCTCAGTTTCCATGGTGGCCCCAACTGTGTTTGCCCACATGGGCTTATGAAGAGCCTTGTATGGGCCCCACATTGTGCCCAGCCAACACATCTATTTGGGACCCAGATGGGTAGCAACAGGTCTGATATTTGGGCCCCAGCTGGCCTAGTTGATTTTGTCCTTAGTTTCCATGGTGACCATAAGTGCAATTGTCTAGAGGGGTTGTTGATGGTTCTCATTTTATCCAATTAAATACTTTGTTTTTACCAGGATTGACAATTTCATGCACTTCTGGGTTAACATAGGTTTAGACCCACAGCTACCATTGTGGAGACCCTTGTCTTATGCATTTGTAGTTTATCAAAGCTAAACATCCTCCTAACAAAGCCTACATCAAGTTAAACAGAAGTAATTCACTGTACAACAAAATTTGTTCATATTTTTAATTAAAAAATTTACAATTCCCATGTTTTTCCATAACACAGCAAACCCCAGTGCAGTATTTTTACTCTGCCACCATTTCGTTGGCCCTGAAAAATAAAAACGACAAAACAGTTTTAGTTCATTTTGACTAGTTACAGATCAATCATACATTTCAAATTACCTGCAGAGTAACATTCAGTTTGAGCTATGTTTAAAAACAGCAGTTCCAAAGATTGAATGACGATAACATTGCGCAACAATC